>NW_027195136.1:335000-341933 GCF_038502225.1 Cherax quadricarinatus | reverse complement strand
GGGGACACAGAAACAAGAGGCCACAATTGGAAGTTGGAGACACAAATGAGTCAGAGAGATAGTAGGAAGTATTTCTTCAGTCATAGAGTTGTAAGGCAGTGGAATAGCCTAGAAAATGACGTAGTGGAGGCAGGAACCATACACAGTTTTAAGACGAGGTTTGATAAAGCTCATGGAGCGGGGAGAGAGAGGGCCTAGTAGCAACCGGTGAAGAGGAGGGCCAGGAGCTAGGACTCGACCCCTGCAACCACAAATAGGTGAGTACAAATAGGTGAGTACACACACAGTGAAGAGGCGGGGCCAGGAGCTCGGACTCGACCCATGCAACCTCAACTAGGTGAGTCCAAATAGGTGAGTACACACACACACACATAAACACACACACACACACACACACACACACACACACACACACACACACACACACACACACAGAAGGGTCAGGGGAGATATGATAACGACATACAAGATAAGATACTGCAGGGAATAGACAAGGTGGACAGAGATAGAATGTTCCAGAGAGGGGACACAGAAACAAGGGGTCACAACTGGAAGCTGAAGACTCAGACGAGTCACAGGGACGTTAGGGAGTATTCCTTCAGTCATAGAGTCGTCAGGAAGTAGAATAGCCTAGCAAGTGACGTAGTGGAGGCAGGAACCATACATAGTTTTAAGAAGATGACAAAGCTCAGGAAGCAGAGAGGGAGAGGACCTAGTAGCGATCAGTGAAGAGGCGGGGCCAGAAGCTGAGTCTCGGCCCATGCAACCACAATTAGGTGAGTACAATTAGGTGAGTACACACACACACACACACACACACACACACATCTACATATTTTTTTTCGTGATTTCACTGGTATATATATATATATATATATATATATATATATATATATATATATATATATATATATATATATATATATATATATATATATATATATATATATATATATATGTGTGTGTGTGTGTGTGTATATATATATATATATATATATATATATATATATATATATATATATATATATATATATATATAAAATTAAAGGTTTATAAACTTAAAGAGGAGGCAGTTAGGGTAACATATAAACAGCTATTGGAGGATAGATGGGCTAATGAGAGCATAGGCAATGGGGTCGAAGAGGTATGGGGTAGGTTTTAAAATGTAGTGTTAGGGTAGGTTAAAAAATGTAGTGTTAGAGTGTTCAGCAGAAGTTTGTGGTTACAGGGAAGTGGGTGCGGGAGGGAAGAGGAGCGATTGGTGGAATGATGATGTGAAGAGAGTAGTAAGGGAGAAAAAGTTAGCATATGAGAAGTTTTTGCAAAGTATAAGTGATGCAAGGAGGGAAGAGTATATGGAGAAAAAGAGAGAGGTTAAGAGAGTAGTGAAGCAATGTAAAAAGAGAGCAAATGAGAGAGTGGGTGAGATGTTATCAACAAATTTTGTTGAAAATAAGAAAAAGTTTTGGAGTGAGATTAACAAGTTAAGAAAGCCTAGAGAACAAATGGATTTGTCAGTTTAAAATAGGAGAGGAGAGTTATTAAATGGAGAGTTTTAGGTATTGGGAAGATGGAGGGAATATTTTGAGGAATTGTTAAATGTTGATGAAGATAGGGAAGCTGTGATTTCGTGTATAGGGCAAGGAGGAACATCTTGTAGGAGTGAGGAAGAGCCAGTTGTGTGTGTGGGGGAAGTTCTTGAGGCAGTAGGTAAAATGAAAGTGGGTAAGGCAGCCGGGATTGATGGGATAAAGATAGAAATGTTAAAAGCAGGTGGGGATATAGTTTTGGAGTGGTTGGTGCAATTATTTAATAAATGTATGGAAGAGGGTAAGGTACCTAGGGATTGGTAGAGAGCATGCATAGTTCCTTTGTATAAAGGCAAAGGGGATAAAAGAGAGTGCAAAAATTATAGGGAGATAAGTCTGTTGAGTATACCTGGCAAAGTGTATGGTAGAGTTATTATTGAAAGAATTAAGAGTAAGACGGAGAATAGGATAGCAGATGAACAAGGAGGCTTTAGGAAAGATAGGGGGTGTGTGGACCAGGTGTTTACAGTGAAACATATAAGTGAACAGTATTTAGATAAGGCTAAAGAGGTCTTTGTGGCATTTATGGATTTGGAAAAGGCGTATGACAGGGTGGATAGGGGGGCAATGTGGCAGATGTTGCAGGTGTATGGTGTAGGAGGTAGGTTACTGGAAGCAGTGAAGAGTTTTTACGAGGATAGTGAGGCTCAAGTTAGAGTATGTAGGAAAGAGGGAAATTATTTCCCAGTAAAAGTAGGCCTTAGACAAGGATGTGTGATGTCACCGTGGTTGTTTAATATATTTATAGATAGGGTTGTAAGAGAAGTAAATGCGAGGGTCTTGGCAAGAGGCGTGGAGTTAAAAGATAAAGAATCACACATAAAGTGGGAGTTGTCACAGTTGCTCTTTGCTGATGACACTGTGCTCTTGGGAGATTCTGAAGAGAAGTTGCAGATATTGGTGGATGAATTTGGTAGGGTGTGCAAAAGAAGAAAATTGAAAGTGAATACAGGAAAGAGTAAGGTTATGAGGATAACAAATAGATTAGGTGATGAAAGATGAGTATGGAGAGAGAGTATGGAGGAGGTGAATGTATTCAGATATTTGGGAGTGGACGTGTCAGCGGATGGGTCTATGAAAGATGAGGTGAATCATAGAATTGATGAGAAGAAAAGGGTGAGTGGTGCACTTAGGAGTCTGTGGAGACAAAGAACTTTATCCTTGGGGGCAAAGAGGGGAATGTATGAGAGTATAGTTTTACCAGTGCTCTTATATGGGTGTGAAGCATGGGTGATGAATGTTGCAGCGAGGAGAAGGCTGGAGGCAGTGGAGATGTCATGTCTGAGAGCAATGTGTGGTGTGAATATAATGCAGAGAATTCGTAGTTTGGAAGTTAGGAGGAGGTGCGGAATTACCAAAACTGTTGTCCAGAGGCCTGAGGAAGGGTTGTTGAGGTGGTTCGGACATGTGGAGAGAATGGAGCGAAAGAGAATAACTTCAAGAGTGTATCAGTCTGTAGTGGAAGGAAGGCGGGGTAGGGGTCGGCCTAGGAAAGGTTGGAGGGAGGGGGTAAAGGAGGTTTTGTGTGCGAGGGGCTTGGACTTCCAGCAGGCATGCGTGAGCGTGTTTGATAGGAGTGAATGGAGACAAATGGTTTTTAATACTTGACGTGCTGTTGGAGTGTGAGCAAAGTAACATTTATGAAGGGGTTCAGGGAAACCGGCAGGCCGGACTTGAGTCCTGGAGATGGGAAGTACAGTGCCTGCACTCTGAAGGAGGGGTGTTAATGTTGCAGTTTAAAAACTGTAGTGTAAAGCACCCTTCTGGCAAGACAGTGATGGAGTGAATGATGGTGAAAGTTTTTCTTTTTCGGGCCATCCTGCCTTGGTGGGAGTCGGCCAGTGTGATAATAATATATATATATATATATATATATATATATATATATATATATATATATATATATATATATATATATATATATATATATGTATATATATATATATATATATATATATATATATATATATATATATATATATATATATATATATATATATATATATATATATATATATATATATATATATATATATATATATGTATATATATATATGCAATAAGATCACAGTAAACAGGTGATTTCAGAATATGCAAAACAACCACTGTGAAATAATAGAGAAGTTCCAAGCGCTTTCGTGACTGCTCACACTATCAAGGAACAATGAAAGTAAAGCATCAAAGGAAGGTACATAAAGTGGTAGCCCACACCTCACTATCAGATCCCTCAACAACGAAACATCTGACGCAAGACAACAAGCCCGCCGACCGAACTAGGCAGGTCCTTCTTACAACCCACCGACAAACTATTCTACTCAAGAAATAAGAAATTTAAAAATTATTATTTGTCCAATGTAGTATTAAATTCTTAACAAATTCTATTAATTATAAATGGATCTAATTTATATAAGCCAAAGGAAATATTCAAATTATTCTCAAAACTGCTTTTTATGAAACAAGATTCAATTATATTCCTGTCGACCATGGACTTGCTTAATACTACTTTCTCAACTTTTTGAAAATCAATTGGATGGTTAAAATCTCTTACATGAATAAATGGAGTATTGGAATCTTGTCCAGTTCTAATGCTATATTTGTTGTTTTAATCTTAGTTCGAGGTTTTTACCAGTTTGACCGTAATAAACGTTATCGCAAATTTTACAAGGAATCTTATAGACACATCCATCTGCATTTAGGGGGGAATTGTTTATCAAAAGTTTTTTTTACTGTATCAAGATTTTTGAATACAACTTTAATATTAAAAGTCTTAAGAAGAGAAGGCATATCAACCAAGTTTTCATGGTAAGGGAGGACCAACATATTTTTAGTTGAATAAGGGTGGTTGTCCCATTTTGGATTGTAAAAAGTATTTCTAGCAACTTTAAAAGATTTATTTCTTGGGTATTTCAAATCATTACCTATTTCATAAATTTTGGATATTTCCTCATCTATGAACTCTGGACTACAAATTCGTAAAGCTCTCAAAAACATTGATGAGAAAACAGACAGTTTAACTCTATCTTGATGGGAAGAATAATAGTGGACATAGGAACAGTTATTTGTAGGTTTTCTGTAAATTTTAAATTTGAATTCATTATTACCCTTAATAATTAAAACATCTAGAAAAGGCAATGAGTTATTTTCTTCAAATTCAACAGTAAAATTTATAGAATGGGCTAAGCTATTTAATTTGCCAAGGAAATGGTGTATATCTACATTCTTGGGCATAAGACACAAAATATCATCAACATATCTGAACCATTTAGCTCTATTAGGGAGGATTGTGTTAAGTAGCCTTGTTTCAAAAAAATCCATGTATAGGTGACTAATAACAGGTGAAAGAGGATTCCCCATTGCCATACCAAACTTCTGAGTGTAAAACTTATCATTAAATACAAATTTTGCATCAACAATGCAAAGTTTAATAAGTGTAATGATAGTAGGAACTGGCAATGGTAAATCATAATTAACGAGCTCTTCAGATAAGAAACTTAATAAATCATCAAGAGTTTTGATGTTACTTCCTTGTTTACGAAAGTTCCTGTTGATGATTTATTAAGTTTCTTATCTGAAGAGCTCGTTAATTATGATTTACCATTGCCAGTTCCTACTATCATTAATCGGTAAAAGAGAGTTTTAAAAGAAAGTGGGTGAATCGAAGCAATATTTTGTTGAATACACGAAAAAAGTTTTGGTCAGACATTAATAAATATGTTGATATAGTATGGATAAAAATAGACTTAGCAGTTAAAATTCGTATTTCAGATAGCCAGAGGTTTGTCTTGTGACCAGATGTTGCATACTTTTAATATTGTAAGGGACTCCCTCTGGATACTTCTGGCTACCGTTAGTCCAGGTTACCTGAGGTTCTTGATTTGATGGGAAGCAGGCTATGGCAAAGCTTCCATCTACAATATCACTCATCTCTTCGTGTCTGGTATATTTTGCTCCTGAGATATGGCAAATGAGTGCAAAAAGATATGCCGATACACTGATGCAGATATTCCTTATAATTACACTATTACAAGCAGCTTGAGGAGCGGGGTGTGTACTAAAGAAGTAATTAGAGACATTTATGAAAAAAATTCCCATTATGTTATTGTCGAGCAATATTTGGGCGATTTTCTCCACAATGTTGCTGTGTCAGTTGGCCTGTTTATGGTCTCTCAGATTCTGCAAGGATATCTCACTCTCACACTGATTTGATAAACACTGGTTTATGAGTTCCTACAGTACCATTCATGTGTTCTGGGACTATCTCACTCAATAATTCACTGGATGCAATAAACGAGGATAGAAACGCGGGTAGTGCTTTCTGCGTTGCCTTGTGATTCGTTCCGGTGACTCTAGACCCAAGTGGGGCATCACGGTGAGCTCAAATAATCTTCAAATAATCGAAGCAACGATTTGCCCTCCTTGAAGGGCGCTTGTGACTTGTTCAGTGATGTGTTCGCTGTAAGACATTATTTAACATTCCGAAAGGTGTAAGGAGAGGCCTAGATTTCTATGCTCGAAAAATCTGATGGTTTCTACCAGGGAGTCTTTGCTTATCATCAGTGTGTTCACTCGAAGGTTCCTTAGTGATCTTTACAAAGGTCTACACACACACACACACACACACACACACATACACACACACACACACACACACACAAACACAAACACACACACACACACACACCGAGACAAAATATACTCTCCCTGACAATATATAATCCTAACATTTATGAGAAACTTAGGAATTTCCGCCCACAATGCGTGGAAACTTACGATGGAAGAATTTAAACATTTCTTTTGGAATTCTGTATCATTTGTATCACCGAATATATTGAATATTTTGAAAGTTTGTTCGCGGTTTCTCCGTGGAGCCCAGTTGAATGGGAAATTAAAACAGGACGAGGCTTCACTGTCAACTGACATGACCTTCGTTTGCATTCACTATATACGAATTTATTTTTCTAGTGTTCTGAAGTCGACTACTAACACTTCCTGACAGTTTGTGTTCCCTTACAAACAGTTTCAGTATTTTCACGAGGAAGTGGAATATTGAAACCAATTTACTGGATTTAAACCGTCACTTCGCAAAAATCTTCCCGGGGAAAAACGGAGTGGTCTCTTTTTTTTTTTTCTTTTACGAATTTTTCCTTTATTCTTATTTTGGATTTTTCTCTATATATCGTTTGACCAAGTGAATGTAGAAATATTACTCCCATTTTACTAGATTAAAACTCTATTTTAACCACTTTTATTGAAACTTGCACATGTCTTCACTTGAATCATTCTGATCACCAGGTAAATATTCTCACTGATATGCATTTATTTAAACTAAATTTAACACAAATTA
>NW_027195136.1:265000-332500 GCF_038502225.1 Cherax quadricarinatus | reverse complement strand
CAAAATGAAGAATTAGACACATGTGCAACATCTGGGTATCTTTATGTGTAGATGTTTCACAAATGAATGGTTAAACATCTACAAGTATAGATACCCAGATACCCACATATGTTAATCTACTGAAAAGAATATAGTGTATATCTCTTCAACACTTAGTCTATATTGAGCTCTTAATCCTCATTTTCTTATTAAAGTATAATTAGCTTGTATTGTGCAGGGAAGAAATGCAACCATAATGGTTCTCGTACAGATGTCAGAATCACTACCTAACAAATCAACCAACCTTTCACATCCCAGTATAGGAAAGCAACACTAGCGTGTTTCTGAAATGAACCTGATTACTTCGGAAACTCATTTCAACAGAAAAAAATGGGTCGAGAGAGATGACATAAGTAGATGTTTACCCACGAAGCTGCCATCTAGCCTTACTTAAATTCATTAATTTATTTATGAGGATCCCCACGTCATCTTAATTCTTCCTGTAAACTTGCATTTTATTTTTATTAACCCATCGGCCGTTTCCCACCAAGGCAGGGTGGCCCGAAAAAGAAAAACTTTCACCACCAATCACTCCATCACTGTCTTGCCAGAGTGGGCTTATACTACAGTTATAAAACTGCAACATTAACACCCCTCCTTCAGAGTGCAGGCGCTGTACTTCCCATCTCCAGGACTCAAGTCCGGCCTGCCGGTTTCCCTGAATCCCTTCATAAATATTACTTTGCTCACACTCCAACAGCACATCAAGTCCTAAAATCCATTGGTTTCCATTCGCTCCTATCTAACACGCTCACGCATGCTTGTTGGAAGTTCAAGCCCTTCGCACACAAAACCTCTTTTACCCCCTCCCTCTAACCTTTCCTAGAGCGACCTCTACCCCGCCTTCCCTCCACTACAGATTTATACACTCTCGAAGTCATTTTATTTTATTCCACATGTCCGAACCACCTCAAGAACCCCTCCTTAGCCCTCTGGGTAATAATTTTGGTAATCTCCTACCTCCTCCTAATTTCCAAATTTCAAATTCTCTGCATTATAATCACACCACACATTGCCAACAGACACGACATCTCCACTGTCTCCAGCCTTCTCCCTGTAACATTCACAACTCATGCTTCGCACTCATGTACGAGAGTTGGTATAACTATACTCTCTTACATTCCCCTCTTTGCTTTCATTGACAAAGTTCTTTGACTCCACAGACTCCTCAGTGCACTACTCACCTTACAAATATAATTGTCTATATTTTGCGTTAGGTTAGGCAGAGGTTAAGTTAAGTTTAGTTACATTAGGTTAAGCAGAGGTTAAGTTTAGTTACGTTAGGTTAAGTGAAGGTTAAGTTAAGTTGAGTTCCGTTAGGTTAGGCAGAGGTTAAATTAAGTTACGTTAGGTTAGGCGGAGGTTAAGTTATGTTTAGTTACGTTAGGTTAGGCGGAGGTTAAGTTTAGTTAGGTTAGGTTAGGTGGAGGTTAAGTTTACTTTCGTTAGGTTAGGCGGAGGTTAAATTAAGTTACGTTAGGTTAGGCGGAGGTTAAGTTATGTTTAGTTACATTAGGTTAGGAGGAGGTTAAGTTTAGTTACTTTAGGTTAGGCGGAGATTAAGTTAAGTTTACTTACGTTAGGTAAGGCGGAGGTTAAGTTAAGATACGTTAGGTTCTCACTGGATGACTTTGAAAAGTTACTGATAAAAAAGTATAAATAACATTAATTAAACAATTTATAAAAGAGCAATAGTGCGCTTGACAACGAGGCGACCTGTCTAGGATAACCAGAAAATGTACAAGTTATCGAATGTACGGTTATCATTAGTGACACGAGAATGTACGATTATCATTAGTGACACGAGAATGTACGGTTATCATTAGTGGCACGAGAATGTACGGTTATCATTAGTGACACGAGAATGTACGGTTATCATTAGTGGCACGAGAATGTACGGTTATCATTAGTGACACGAGAATGTACGGTTATCATTAGTGACACGAGAATGTACGGTTATCATTAGTGACACGAGAATGTACGGTTATCATTAGTGACACGAGAATGTACGGTTATCATTAGTGACACGAGAATGTACGGTTATCATTAGTGGCACGAGAATGTACGGTTATCATTAGTGACACGAGAATGTACGGTTATCATTAGTGACACGAGAATGTACGGTTATCATTAGTGACTTCTCGAATGTACGGTTATCATTAGTGACACGAGAATGTATGGTTATCATTAGTGACACGAGAATGTATGGTTATCATTAGTGACACGAGAATGTACGGTTATCATTAGTGACACGAGAATGTATGGTTATCATTAGTGACACGAGAATGTGCGGTTATCATTAGTGACTTCTCGAATGTACGGTTATCATTAGTGGCACGAGAATGTACGGTTATCATTAGTGACACGAGAATGTACGGTTATCATTAGTGACACGAGAATGTACGGTTATCATTAGTGACACGAGAATGTACGGTTATCATTAGTGACACGAGAATGTACGGTTATCATTAGTGACACGAGAATGTACGGTTATCATTAGTCGCACGAGAATGTACGGTTATCATTAGTGGCACGAGAATGTATGGTTATCATTAGTGACACGAGAATGTACGGTTATCATTAGTGACTTCTCGAATGTACGGTTATCATTAGTGACACGAGAATGTATGGTTATCATTAGTGACACGAGAATGTATGGTTATCATTAGTGACACGAGAATGTACGGTTATCATTAGTGACACGAGAATGTATGGTTATCATTAGTGACACGAGAATGTGCGGTTATCATTAGTGACTTCTCGAATGTACGGTTATCATTAGTGGCACGAGAATGTACGGTTATCATTAGTGACACGAGAATGTACGGTTATCATTAGTGACACGAGAATGTACGGTTATCATTAGTGACACGAGAATGTACGGTTATCATTAGTGACACGAGAATGTACGGTTATCATTAGTGACACGAGAATGTACGGTTATCATTAGTGACACGAGAATGTACAGTTATCATTAGTGACACGAGAATGTACGGTTATCATTAGTGACACGAGAATGTACGGTGATCATTAGTGACTTCTCGAATGTACGGTTATCATTAGTGACACGAGAATGTACGGTTATCATTAGTGACACGAGAATGTACAGTTATCATTAGTGACACGAGGATGTACGGTTATCGTTAGTGACATGAGAATATACGGTTATAATTAGTGACACGAGAACGAACGGTTATCATTAGTGACATGAGAATATACGGTTATCATTCGTAATATGAAAATATATGATTATTATTCGTGACACGAGAATATACGGTTATCATATGTGATACGAGAATGGGCTTCATCTGCAGGGACGGGGGGAGGGGGAGGAGTTCCTGCTCTACGAATACCAGAACACTCCGCATTTCAAGTACTGGAGTTATGGATGTATTTACTCGACTGCGCTCCAGTGAGTACACGTCAAGTACTTCCAAACGTTCCCAGTAGTTAAGGTGTTTGATGGAACTTATATGTGCAGTAAAGGTTCTCTGTACGTTCGTACATTCTCTAAATCTGTAATTTCACCTGCCTTAAATGAATATGTTAATTTTTTTTATTTATTATCACACTGGCCGATTCCCACCAAGGCAGGGTGGCCCGAAAAAGAAAAACTTTCACCATCATTCACTCCATCACTGTCTTGCCAGAAGGGTGCTTTACACTACAGTTTTTAAACTGCAACATTAACACCCCTCCTTCAGAGTGCAGGCACTGTACTTCCCATCTCCAGGACTCAAGTCCGGCCTGCCGGTTTCCCTGAATCCCTTCATAAATGTTACTTTGCTCACACTCCAACAGCACGTCAAGTATTAAAAAACATTTGTCTCCATTCACTCCTATCAAACACGCTCACGCATGCCTGCTGGAAGTCCAGGCCCATCGCACACAAAACCTCCTTTACCCCCTCCCTCCAACCTTTCCTAGGCCGACCCCTACCCCGCCTTCCTTCCACTACAGACTGATACACTCTTGAAGTCACTCTGTTTCGCTCGATTCTCTCTACATGTCCGAACCACCTCAACAACCCTTCCTCAGCCCTCTGGACAACAGTTTTGGTAATCCCGCACCTCCTCCTAACTTCCAAACTACGAATTCTCTGCATTATATTCACACCACACATTGCCCTCAGACATGACATCTCCACTGCCTCCAGCCTTCTCCTCGCTGCAGCATTCATCACCCATGCTTCACACCCATATAAGAGCGTTGGTAAAACTATACTCTCAAACATTCCCCTCTTTGCCTCCAAGGACAAAGTTCTTTGTCTCCACAGACTCCTAAGTGCACCACTCACCCTTTTCCCCTAATCAATTCTATGATTCACCTCATTTTTCATTGACCCATCCGCTGACACGTCCACTCCCAAATATCTGAATACATTCACCTCCTCCATACTCTCTCCCTCCCATCTGATATCCAATCTTTCATCACCTAATCTTTTTGTTATCCTCATAACCTTGCTCTTTCCTGTATTCACTTTTAATTTTCTTCTTTTGCACACCCTACCAAATTCATCCACCAATCTCTGCAACTTCTCTTCAGAATCTCCCAAGAGCACAGTGTCATCAGCAAAGAGCAACTGTGACAACTCCCACTTTATGTGTGATTCTTTATCTTTTAACTTCACGCCTCTTGCCAAGACCCTCGCATTTACTTCTCTTACAACCCCATCTATAAATATATTAAACAACCACGGTGACATCACACATCCTTGTCTAAGGCCTACTTTTACTGGGAAATAATTTCCCTCTTTCCTACATACTCTAACTTGAGCCTCACTATCCTCGTAAAAACTCTTCACTGCTTTCAGTAACCTACCTCCTACACCATACACCTGCAACATCTGCCACATTGCCCCCCTATCCACCCTGTCATACGCCTTTTCTAATTCCATAAATGCCACACAGACCTCTTTAGCCTTATCTAAATACTGTTCACTTATATGTTTCACTGTAAACACCTGGTCCACACACCCCCTACCTTTCCTAAAGCCTCCTTGTTTATCTGCTATCCTATTCTCCGTCTTACTCTTAATTCTTTCAATAATAACTCTACCATACACTTTACCAGGTATACTCAACAGACTTATCCCCCTATAATTTTTGCACTCTCTTTTGTCCCCTTTGCCTTTATACAAAGGAACTATGCATGCTCTCTGCCAATCCCTAGGTACCTTACCTTCTATACATTTATTAAATAATTGCACCAACCACTCCAAAACTATATCCCCACCTGCTTTTAACATTTCTATCTTTATCCCATCAATCCCGGCTGCCTTACCCCCTTTCATTTTACCTACTGCCTCAAGAACTTCCCCCACACTCACAACTGGCTCTTCCTCACTCCTACAAGATGTTATTCCTCCTTGCCCTGTACACGAACTCACAGCTTCCCTATCTTCATCAACATTTAACAATTCCTCAAAATATTCCCTCCATCTTCCCAATACCTCTAACTCTCCATTTAATAACTCTCCTCTCCTATTTTTAACTGACAAATCCACTTGTTCTCTAGGCTTCCTTAACTTGTTAATCGCACTCCAAAACTTTTTCTTATTTTCAACAAAATTTGTTGATAACATCTCACCCACTCTCTCATTTGCTCTCTTTTTACATTGCTTCACCACTCTCTTAACCTCTCTCTTTTTCTCCATATACTCTTCCCTCCTTGCATCACTTCTACTTTGTAAAAACTTCTCATATGCTAACTTTTTCTCCCTTACTACTCTCTTTACATCATCATTCCACCAATCGCTCCTCTTTCCTCCCGCACCCACTTTCCTGTAACCACAAACTTCTGCTGAACACACTAACACTACATTTTTAAACCTACCCCATACCTCTTCGACCCCATTGCCTATGCTCTCATTTGCCCATCTATCCTCCAATAGCTGTTTATATCTTACCCTAACTGCCTCCTCTTTTTGTTTATAAACCTTCACCTCTCTCTTCCCTGATGCTTCTATTCTCCTTGTATCCCATCTACCTTGAATACAGCAGTATTCTAGCCTAGAGCGAACAAGTGATTTAAAAAGGATCATCATTGGCTTGGCATCTCTTGTCTTGAATGTTCTCATTATGCATCCTATCAGTTTCCTCGAAGATGTGATAGTGACACTATTGAGATCCTTGAACGTGATATCCTTAGACATTACCACTTCCAGGTCCTTCACATTACTTTTCCACTTTATTGTGTGATTGGAGTTTGTAGTATACTCAGTCCTAGTTATTATTTCCTCCAGTTTATCATAACGGAGTAGTTGGAATTTGTCTTCATTGAACATCATATTGTTCTCTGTTACCCATTAGAAAACTTGGTTTATATCTTCTCTGAGATTTGCCGTGTCCTCAATGGATGACACTCTCATGTAGATCCTAGTATCGCCTGCAAAGGACAATACGGTGCTGTTGTTTACATCTCTGTCTGTCTGATACGAGGATGAGTAACAGGATAGGGGCGAGTACAGTGCGTTGTGGGTCAGAACTATGGCAGCTTCTGATTTAACTCTGTTTACCATTACTCTTTGTGATTAATTTATTAGAAAGTTGAAGATCCATCTGCCTACTTTGCCAGTTATCCCTTTAGCACGCATTTTGTGTGCTAATACACAATGATCTCGTCAACGGCTTTTGCAAAATCTATGTATACTACATCTGCATTCTGTTTGTATTCCAGTGCTTGTCAACAATTTTATAAAAGTGATTTAGCTTTGGTTGCTCTGCTCTGTCTTTATCGTTCAGTATATCAAGTTGTTGTAATTCGTCCTGACTTATATGCTCTCATGGACCCAGGCTCAGGATGAATCTCACCATTTTGTTATGGGTAATTTGTAGTCTATTTTTCATTTTTTTTTTGTTAAGGCAAAGTACCATGAAGAGAATAATCTATATGACATTGTATAAGAGCTAGACATAGGGTCCTGCGAGCCTCAGTAGGTAAACACTGTGCCTGTATATAAAGGAACATTAGCCTGGCAGTCGTTATACTACATTGTTCCCCATCAATTTTCCTAACATGCTCGAGTCAAAGGGGATTCACAGATATTTTACTGAAGATACTGAAATGATGTTTCCCCATTTCACTGGACATTAAACCTATTTTTCCTTCTTAGTTTACTTTTCCTGTCAAAGTGTATGGCTTCTGTTTTCCCGAGGTGTAGTCATAGTTTGTTGTCTATTAACCGTTGTCTATTACCTATTTCTTGTGAGTCTCTACCTGAGGCTAACAGAGCACTGTCGCCTATATAAAACAAAAGCTTACACTTGACTCTGATGGGTATGTCGTTTACGTAATATAGAAACAGTATGTGACCCAGAATATTACCTTAGGGAACCCCAAATGCTATCGGCAGGAGTTCTGAGTCTGTTGATGATCTTGACAATGTTTCCTGTTCCTCAGGTCGGACTTAAACCAGTTTACAGAACCTATATCGATAGCTTTTAGTTTCTAATATAATATTTTATGGTTGACCCTATCGAAGGTCTTTTGTAAGTCGAGGGTCACCATACCTATGAGATTCCCTAACGATATGTGAATTCTCAGATAGTCCATCAGATTAATTAGGGAGGTGTCGGCAGAGTTAGAGTTCTTGAAACCTGATTGATAACTATGTTTTTGTCATTAAGATATTTACCTACTTGATAGTACACCGCTTTTTCTGAATTTTTTGACATCACACTGAGTATGCTAACAGGCCTATAGATGCTGACATCAGACATGTTTTTCTTAAATATCGGATTAACTCTGGCCTCCATGAACTCCTCCGGGAAGTTACTGTTGGTGATGGACAAATTTATTATGGGGATTGACAGTTCAAAGACACCATGTTTGAGGAATTTGGCAGAGATGAATCTGTCCCACTGCTTTTAGTTAGGATTCACTTACTTAGTTCTTTTCGCACGTAGTCATAATAAGTGTTAATAAGTGTTTCGGGTGACACATTTATTACTGTAGTAAGTTTTGAACTTATTGGAGTTTGTGTTGGAGGCAATAGTAGTAATAATAGTAGTAGAAAAGGTAGAAAGTAGAAGCAGAAATAGTAGTAAAGGAGTGGTAGTCGTAGTAGTAGCAAAGGAGTGATAGTCGTAGTAGTAGCAAAGGAGTGGTAGTCGTAGTAGTAGTAGTATAAGAAGTGGGATCAGTCTAATGACAAGAAAATCGTGCCCCTCAGGAGTGCTAAGGACCCACGTGGGGTATGACCAAAATCACAGGGGATGGGGGAGAAAGCTGAAGGACAGAAAACACTAGGCAGAAAAATGGAGACACTGGCCGCTATCTTTCTGACGGACTTAAAGAGCACAAAAAAATGTGTTAGACTTGCCGACTCCCATAATGCTATTTTCTGTTATCCTACTGGCTGGTCTTCTGCCAAAACTGTCTATCCTACTTCTAGCATTCACAACCGTCGTCATGTTGAATCATCCCTTATAAACAACTTTCCTTGTGTGAATCTTAATCCTGACTTTGTCTCTGTAGATGCTTTCCTTTCTCCTTACATTGTCAAATGCTCCAGACTTCATAACACTCGTGACTTCTCTCCCTACCACTTCTCCTTTCATCTTTACTATATTTCTCTCAGTTTTTTTTTCATTTTTCTGCTTTAGTTTGTCCTATCATCAGTTTCCCACCTTGTGGGTCCTTAGCTCTCCTGTAGTGCTCCTTTTTCTTGTCTTACTCTTTTACTACTACTACTACTACTATGACTACCACTCCTTTACTATTATTTCTGTCTACTCTACTACTATTACTATTACTACTGCCTCCCTTCATTCCCCTTTCTATCTCTTGTGGCACAAATTACTCCCACTTCTATTTCCACCACCGTCATTACCACTTCCATTACTTCTCTTTTCTCCTCTGCTTCTCCCATCCCTGTCCTCGTCTATATATTGGCTCACGTTCTTCATAAGTTTTTCTCTCTGCTATGTGTGGGTTATCTGAATATGTTATATGCCCGGCGTCACCAGTCTATAATGAAGTGATGAGAATAGTGAAGTTTAGAAAATACTTCTTCGATGAAAGAGAATTCTTCCTCAAGTAATTCACTACTACAGATTTCAAGGTCTTGAAGGAAGAAGCTTATGATAACGTTACGTTTAGTTTTGGTGTTGTGGTGAGAGTAGAAGTGGAGAAGATCCTGCTGGTTGGTCGGTTTTCACTAGACTTTAAAACGAAGCTTTTACAACTTAGCTGAACCTCTTGCCAGGAAATTTCTTCAACCTTGTCATAATTAGCAACAAACTTACAGGCTCATGCTAGGTAAGTGTTTCTCAACACCAACCTCTGCTGAGCAATCAACTTCAACATTCTCCACCTGACTCTTCATATCATGATGTTCCCTATATGTACTAATGTACCTGCTCAGGAAGATGTGTGTGACTTGTGGGCGAAACGTTGTCAATAAAAAATAACATTATGTTAGATGTGTGTCAACTTTTCCATTGTATCGGTAATGTATATCATTTATATCCCTGTTATGTTAATAGCTTATTAACATAATGTAACATAATATTACATAAAATATAATATGACAAAATAAAACATAACATAACATAGCAAAACATAATATAACCCTCTCTACCAAGAAAAAAGAACAGCATAAAAGAAGGTAGGAAGCTTGGTGGCCAAGTTGGATCATCGGGAGGTCAAGTTTGTTGAGTCACTAGGTCAAGTCTTCCTGGAATACTTCTAAATTACATTTTTATTGTATTTTTTATTGTCATTCAGGCTGCTGTTATCTGCGTGAAATTAATCATACACAATAAACTCAATAGTTTTTATGTATGCTGTTAATACTATGAGATATAAAACCACAGTGTTGCATAAATTAAGAGTTTGCGGCCACTGTTAGTCTCAGAGTTTGTTCTGAGTTACCAGACCCGGCCACCTGGAGGTCAGTGGTTCATCTTTACGGTTCACTCACCCACTTTGTGAGAAGTTCCTGAAGGGATATCTTTAAGCTCTTTAACGTTAAATATAACTGAGTCTTCCTCTTCTGAAGGGCGTCAGTGCGCAATGATTGAAGTATCTTACAGACAGAATATTATCCACCTGTGTGCAGGTAAATTTGTCACTATCGTAAAATAATTTAAACAACGGGAATCGTTGATATCAGTTCCATAACCAAAGAATTACTCTTGTGATATATTTAGACAACGATGTATGACGTCACTGAGTCTTAGATATGATGTTTGATGTCAGTGAGCCTTAGATAACGATGTGTGATGTCACTGAGTATTAGAAAGTGATGTGTGAGTCATGGAAAACGATGTGTGATGTCACTGTGTGACTTAGATAACAATGTGTGATGTCACGATGATTCTTAGATAGTGTGTGATGTCACTGTGAGTCTTAGATAACAATGTGTGATGCCACTGTGAATCTCAGATAAGGATGTGTGATGTCACTATGGGTTTTATACAAGAATGTGTGACGTCACTTATGTTTGAACAAAGGACACTGTATACAGAGCAACTCCTCATATATAGGCTAGGAAGGATCAGTTACGGAAGGAGAAGAGGGAATATAAATGAAAAAAATTAAGGATAATGTGGATTAAAATAAAGCTCGAGTGCAAGAAAGTGGGTCATAATGAGTATGCATGGACCTGAAGAAGAGAGAAGTGTAGAGAAGAGAGAGAGATTTTGGGAGATATTAAGCGAGTGTGTAGGAACTTTTCTACCAAGTGAGAGAGTAATTGTGGTAGGGGACCTAAATGCTGAAGTGGGAGAAACGTTGAGAGAGGGTGTGATAGGTAAGTTTGGAGTGCCAGGTATAAATGATGATGGGGGGGGAAATTGATCGAACTTTGCATACAAAGGGGTTTGATTATAGGTAATATACATTTTAAGAAAAAAGGTTAAATAAGTATACAAGATGTGTTACATATATGGCGGAATGACAGTAGTTTGTTGGATTATGTATTGACAGATAAAAGACTGTTGGGTGGACTTCAGGATGTACATGTTTATAGAGGGGCAACGGATATATAAGATCAAATTTTAGTAGTAGCTACAGTGAAAGTAAAAGGGAAATGGAAGTAGCAAGTAAGAGAGAGGTGAAAGGTTATAAGCTAAAGAAGGAGGCAATTAGGGTAAGATATAACAACTGCTGGAGGATGGATGGGCTAGTGAGAGATTAGGCAATGATGTTGAAGATGTATGGGGTAGGTTTAAGAATGTAGTGTTAAAGTGTTCAGCAGAAGCTTGTGGTTACAGGAAAGTGGGTGTGGGAGGGAAGAAGAGCGATTGATGGAATAATGAGGTAAAGAGAGTAATAAGAGTGAAAAAGTTATCATATGAGAGGTTTTTGCAAAGATGAAGTGATACAAGGATGAAGGAGAATGTGGAGAGAAAACGAGAGGTAAAGAGAGTGGTGAAGGAATGTAATAAGAGAGTAAATAAGAGTGGGAGAGATATCAACAAATTTCGTTGAAAATAAGAATAAATTTTGAAGCATGAGTGATAAGCTAAGAAAGTCTAGGGAACGAATTCAACTGATAGTTTAAAATAGGAGAGGAGAGTTATTACATGGAGAGTTAGAGGTATTTGGTAGATGGAGGGAATATTTTGAGGAATTGTTAAATGTTGATGAAGATAGGAAAGCTGTGATTTCGTTTATAGGTCAAGGAGGAATAACATCTTGTAGGAGTGAGGAAGAACCAGTTGTGAGTGTGGGGGGAAGTTCGTGAGGCAGTTAATAGAATGGAAGAGGGTAAGGCAGCTGAAATTGATGGGATAAAGATAGAAATGTTAAAAGCAGGTGAGGATATAGTTTTGGAGTGGTTAATGATTTTATTTAATAAATGTATGGAAGAGAATAAGGTACCTAGGGATTGGTTAAGAGCATTCATAGGTCTTTCGTACAAAGGCAAAGGGGAGAAAAGAGAGTGCATAAAGTATACGGGAATAAGTCTGTTTAGTATACCTGGTAAAGTGTATGATAGTTATTATTGATAGAATTAAAAGTAAGACGGAGAGCAGGGTAGCAGATGAACAAGGAAGCTTTAGGAAGGGAAACGGGTGTGTAGACCAAGTGTTTACAGTGAAACATATAGGTGAGCAGTATTTAGATAAGGGTAAAGTGGTTTTTGTGTCATTTATGGATTTGGAAAAGGCGTATAATAAGGTAGATGGGAGGCGATTGGCAGATGTTGCATATGTGTGGAATAGTAGGAAGGTTACTGAAAGCGGTGAAGAGCTTTTATGAGGATAGTGAGGCTCAGGTTAGAGTATGTACGAGAGAGGGAAATTATTTCCCAGTAAAAGCAGGCTTTAGGCAGGGATGGGTGATGTCACCATTGTTGTTCAATATATGTATAGATGGGGTTGTAAGAATGCGTGGGTGTTGGCATGAGGTGTGGGGTTAAAAGAAAAAGAATCTAACACAAAATGGAAGGTGTCACAGTTGCTCTTTGCTGATGGCACTCTGCTTTTGAGAGATTTTGAAGAGAAGTTACAGAGGTTGGTTGATGATTTTGGTAGGGTATTTAAAAAAAGGAAATTAAAAGTGAATATAGGAAAGAGTAAGGAAATGAGGATAACAAAAATTTTAGGTAACGAAAGACTGAATATCAAATTGGAGGGAGAGTATGGAGGAGGTGAATGTATTCAGAATGTGTCAGCAGATTGGTCTATGAAAGGTGAGGTGAATCATAGAATTAACGAGGGGAATAATGTGAGTGGTGACTGAGGAGTCTGTGGAGATAAAGAACATTATCCATGAGTGTGAGGCATGGGTGGTGAATGTTGGAGGCAGTGGAGATGTCATGTCTGAGGGCAACGCAGAGAATCCATTGTTTGGAAATTACAAGGAGGTGCGGGATTACCAAAACATGTAGAGAGGATTGAACGAAATACAATATTGGAGGGATGGCGGGGTTGGGGTTGGAGGCAGGGGATAAAAGAGGTTTGGTGTGTGAGGGGCTTGGACTTCCAGCAAGCATGCGTGACTGTGTTAGATAAGAGCAAAAGGAGAAAAATGGTTTTTAGAACTTGACGAGCTGTTGGAGTGTGAGCAATGTAACATTTATGAAGGGCACCTAGGATTTGAGTCCTGGAGATGGGAAGTACACAGTCTGTACTCAGAAGGAGGGGTCTTAATGTTGCAATTTTATAACTGTAGTGTGAGTGCGTCTCTGGCAAGACAACGATGGAGTGAATGATGATGAATGTTTTTCTTTCTCGGGCCACCCTGCCTTGGTGGGCCACCCTGCCATGATGGGCCACCCTGCCATGATGGGCCACCCTGCCTTGGTGGGCCACCCTGCCTTGGTGGGCCACCCTGCCTTGGTGGGCCACCCTGCCTTGGTGGGCCACCCTGCCTTGGTGGGCCACCCTGCCTTGGTGGGCCACCCTGCCTTGGTGGGCCACCCTGCCATGATGGGCCACCCTGCCTTGGTGGGCCACCCTGCCTTGGTGGGAAACGGACGATGTGTGAAATAAAAAATATAAAAAACAGTAATAATAATTATCTCACATTTCTACAAGTGATAAAAATAACTGATTACTACTAGGTGAAAAATTGATAACAATAACTACTTACTACTAGGTGAACAAGAGATAACAATAACTACTTACTGCTAGGTGAACAAGAGATAACAATAACTACTTACTGCTAGGTGAACAAGAGATAACAATAATTACTTAATACTAGGTGAACAAGAGATACCAGACGCTGCTACGTAGGTGAACAAGTGATAACAATAACTTCTTACTACTAGGTTCATGGGTCCAGGAGTCCATCTGTCTCCCCTCAGATATTCTCCCTTCCCCACATCCTAACCTACACTTCCTATCCTACACTCAGGTTCATGGGTCCAGGAGTCCATCTGTGTCCCCTCAGATATTCTCCCTTCCCCACATCCTAACCTACACTTCCTATCCTACTCTCAGGTTCATGGGTCCAGGAGTCCATCTGTGTCCCCTCAGATATTCTCCCTTCCCCACATCCTAACCTACACTTCCTATCCTACACTCAGGTTCATGGGTCCAGGAGTCCATCTGTGTCCCCTCAGATATTCTCCCTTCCCCACATCCTAACCTACACTTCCTATCCTACTCTCAGGTTCATGGGTCCAGGAGTCGATCTGTGTCCCCTCAGATATTCTCCCTTCCCCACATCCTAACCTACACTTCCTATCCTACTCTCAGGTTCATGGGTCCAGGAGTCCATCTGTGTCCCCTCAGATATTCTCCCTTCCCCACTTCGTATCCTACATTCAGTAATCCCAACTTTTGCATCAAAGCCTTCCCCGGGAATTCATCCGTGGACCCCCGGATGTCTTCCCTTCCCTTCAAGTCTGGGTGATGCCTTATCCAGTCCTACCCACGCTCCGTGGTCAGCAGTCCCACCCCAGATCCGTGGTTCCAGGTATTCACCTTTCACCACTTCCCTGAGGTCAGCAAGTCCCACCCCAGGTCCGTGGTTCCAGGTATTCACCATTCACCACTTCCCTGAGGTCAGCAAGTCCTACCCCAGGTCCGTGGTTCCAGGTATTCACCTTTCACCACTTCCCTGAGGTCAGCAGTCCCACCCCAGGTCCGTGGATCCAGGTACATACCCTTCACCACTTCCCTGAGGTCAGCAAGTCCCACCCCAGGTCCGTGGATCCAGGTACATACCCTTCACCACTTCCCTGAGGTCAGCAAGTCCCACCCCAGGTCCGTGATCCAGGTACATACCCTTCACCACTTCCCTGAGGTCAGCAAGTCCCACCCCAGGTCCGTGGATCCAGGTACATACCCTTCACCACTTCCCTGAGGTCAGCAAGTCCCACCCCAGGTCCGTGGATACAGGTACATACCCTTCACTACTTCCCTGAGGTCAGCAAGTCCCACCACAGGTTCGTGGATTCAGGTAGTCACCCTTCACCACTTCCCTGAGGTCAGCAAGTCCCACCCCAGGTCCGTGGATCCAGGTATACACCCCTCACCACTTCCCTGAGGTCAGCAAGTCCCACCCTAGGTCCGTGGATCCAGGTACCGTTCACCACTTCCCTGAGAGCAGTCCACCCCAGGTAGGTATCACCCTTCACCACTTCCCTGAGGTCAGCAAGTCCCACCCCAGGTCCGTGGATCCAGGTATATACCCTTCACCACTTCCCTGAGGTCAGCAAGTCCCACCCTAGGTCCGTGGATCCAGGTACCCTTCACCCTTCCCTGAGGTCAGCACCCACCCCAGGTCTGTGGTTCCCACCCTTCACCACTTCCCTGAGGTCAGCAAGTCCCACCTCAGGTCAGTGGATCCAGGTATACACCCTTCACCACTTCCCTGAGGTCAGCAAGTCCCACCCCAGGTCCGTGGATCCAGGTTTTCCCCCTTCTCCACTTCCCTGAGGTCAGCAAGTCCCACCCCAGGTCCGTGGATCCAGGTACATACCCTTCACCACTTCCCTGAGGTCAGCAAGTCCCACCCCAGGTCCGTGGATCCAGGTACATACCCTTCACCACTTCCCTGAGGTCAGCAAGTCCCACCCCAGGTCCGTGGATCCAGGTATTCACCCTTCACCACTTCCCTGAGGTCAGCAAGTCCCACCCCAGGTCCGTGGATCCAGGTACATACCCTTCACCACTTCCCTGAGGTCAGCAAGTCCCACCCCAGGTCCGTGGATCCAGGTATTCACCCTTCACCACTTCCCTGAGGTCAGCAGTTTCAGCCAGCCTTGAAGCACTGTCCATATATGATATTACTACACAAGTGCATTAATATCAGTATACGAAGGTAGATGTTATTACAGAGGAGGACACGCAGATAATCTGCGCTCTGTAATAACATCCTCCTGGACAGACTCGAACGTCGACTACCTGAGACAAGAGAGATCTCTATCACGGTTAGTCCACCAAGAACTGGCCACTAGTGAAAATCTGGAACATATATTTATATTTAATATTGTTCCTATGTCAGTTATTAGCTTCTTCAATTATTTATTTGTATAAGTGTATTTATGAACGTTTCTATGTGCGTCGATTAGTGTGGGTGTGTGAACCTTAGTGTTCCCTGTACGGTAACTGTAATTAATTGTTAGCAGTTATCTTTCTTCCCTCGTTCTTTATTTTCATGGTACGCCAAAGTTCTCCTGTATTGTTTATTCTATTTGAGTTTGTCTTAATAAGAGCTTCTCTCTTATTTAGGGCTGTACACTTGTGTTTATTCCTGCTTTCCTTTGAATTTAAAGTAATTTTTTTAATCCTCACCATTTCTTTTAAAGGTCATACTCCTATTGTATGAGTGATTTAGCGAGCAGATTGTAACTATTTATTTCTTCATTTTAGCCTTGAGTTGTCGGCGTGGGTCATGTGACACAGGCGAGGTTACGATAAGGACAGCAGGGATCTGGCATAGATCCAGAGCATTGAACTAGCCTAAAATACGTACGATCCAAGAGCAACCTTCTACACTTAACCGATCACCTCAGCCAGCTATACACCCAGCTACCCAGTGTAACTACGTGTCTTGTCGGGCTACTCAACACTCTGGTGATAACAGTAGCTATCCAACGTCTTCAACACTGGATAAGGATAAGTTCACCTCTTGGCAGAATCGTATTGTGGAAACCGTCGTTCGAGTCACGAACAACGGCTTTGAGTTGCGACACCACTCAAAGTTCTGCGTCATGAACATCGCCACAACACGCAAAACCTGTGTATAAATTACCTTTGAAATCACGTATTATTTATGTATTTCATTTTTTTATTTTTTCTTTCAAGTAGGACAAATTCTCATGTTTAATTGCTTTACATTTTCGCATCAATTCTTATGTGTTTATCTTTGTATGTTATTATAGTTTCCATTTACTTTTCCAGCCTTGTTAAATACTGACCTAATATCTGACAGGACTGAGAAAGTCTTCACATATATTATCATTATTATCAACATTTTGTGTTTCCCTGAGTCAGTTAGTCGTCCAAGTTCCACTGAAAAAGTCCTCATAAGGTTTATTCATTCATGTAAAAGTGGCTATCACTACCAAGAACAGAATTAATGTTCACTATGATGAATGAACAATTACAAGAACAACATTAATGTTCACTATGATGAATGAACACATACAAGAACAACATTAATGTTCACTATGATGAATGAACACATACAAGAAAAAAATCACTATGATGAACGAAAACATACAAGTAAAACGTAGGTATTCACCTTTACGTTAATAATGAATAACACTGGTGTTTCCCTTCAAAATAATAGTCAGTGTTGTATGTGAACAACACTGACATGAACAACACTGACAGGAACAACACTGACAGGAACAACACTGACAGGAACAACACTGACAGGAACAACACTGACAGGAACAACACTGACAGGAACAACACTGACAGGAACAACACTGACAGGAACAACACTAACATGAGCAACACTGACAGGAACAACACTGACAGGAACAACACTGACAGGAACAACACTGACAGGAACAACACTGACAGGAACAACACTGACAGGAACAACACTAACATGAACAACATTGACATAAAAAAGTTACCTCTGGTGAGTGAAGACAAACAAAAACACAGACAAGACTCTTAAGTTGTCATCTAATTGCAAAATAAAATTGTTTTTACAATGGTTGATTCATAGCTCCTGGACCCGCTTCGTAACTTTTTTTACCGGTTTTGTTGATTTCTGGTCTTCAGGGACTGATCATATCCATTCTTTAAAGCTGTGTATATTGTTTGTCTGCATCACCACCACCAACACTTGACCTGGTACAGTCCACTTAGCACCAACACTTGACCTAGTACAGTCCACTTAGCACCAACACTTGACCTAGTACAGTCCACTTACCACCAACACTTGACCTAGTACAGTCCACTTAGCACCAACACTTGACCTGGTACAGTCCACTTAGCACCAACACTTGACCTGGTACAGTTCACTTAGCACCAACACTTGACCTGGTACAGTCCACTTAGCACCAACACTTGACCTGGTACAGTCCACTTAGCACCAACACTTGACCTGGTACAGTCCACTTAGCACCAACACTTGACCTAGTACAGTCCACTTACCACCAACACTTGACCTAGTACAGTCCACTTAGCACCAACACTTGACCTAGTATAGTCCACTTACCACCAACACTTGACCTAGTATAGTTCACTTACCACCACCACTTGACCTAGTACAGTCCACTTACCACCAACACTTGACCTAGTATAGTTCACTTACCACCACCACTTGACCTAGTACAGTCCACTTACCACCAACACTTGACCTAGTACAGTCCACTTACCACCAACACTTGACCTAGTACAGTCCACTTACCACCACCACTTGACCTAGTACAGTCCACTTACCACCACCACTTGACCTAGTACAGTCCACTTACCACACCAGTTCACATAGTACACTTCACTTGCCGCCCTAAAACTGGAAGAGTGAAAATATGTTCTGATATGCAATAAGGTGCCTTTAAACAGGTTAAATCACAATGTGCAAAGCAACCACTGTGAGAAATCACAGATTTTCCTTACATATAGAGTATCTCACAATCCAACCTCTATACCACTGCCACACGTATACAACCAATACTAATATAGAACTTCTATACCATTGCCACACGTATACAACCACTACTAATACACAACTTCTATACCACTGACACACGTATACAACCACTACTAATACACAACTTCTATACACTGTATATACAACAACCAACTTCTATACCACTGACACACGTATACAACCACTACTAATATACAACTTCTATACCACTGACACACGTATACAACCACTACTAATATACAACTTCTATACCACTGACACACGTATACAACCACTACTAATATACAACTTCTATACCACTGACACACGTATACAACCACTACTAATATACAACTTCTATACCACTGACACACGTATACAACCACTACTAATATACAACTTCTATACCACTGACACACGTATACAACCACTACTAATATACAACTTCTATACCACTGACACACGTATACAACCACTACTAATATACAACTTCTATACCACTGACACACGTATACAACCACTACTAATATACAACTTCTATACCACTGACACACGTATACAACCACTACTAATATACAACTTCTATACCACTGACACACGTATACAACCACTACTAATATACAACTTCTATACCACTGACACACGTATACAACCACTACTAATATACAACTTCTATACCACTGACACACGTATACAACCACTACTAATATACAACTTCTATACCACTGACACACGTATACAACCACTACTAATATACAACTTCTATACCACTGACACACGTATACAACCACTACTAATATACAACTTCTATACCACTGACACACGTATACAACCACTACTAATATACAACTTCTATACCACTGACACACGTATACAACCACTGCTAATATACAACTTCTATACCACTGACACACGTATACAACCACTATTAATATACAACTTCTATACCACTGACACACGTATACAACCACTACTAATATACAACTTCTATACCACTGACACACGTATACAACCACTACTAATATACAACTTCTATACCACTGACACACGTATACAACCACTACTAATATACAACTTCTATACCACTGACACACGTATACAACCACTACTAATATACAACTTCTATACCACTGACACACGTATACAACCACTACTAATATACAACTTCTATACCACTGACACACGTATACAACCACTACTAATATACAACTTCTATACCACTGACACACGTATACAACCACTACTAATATACAACTTCTATACCACTGACACACGTATACAACCACTACTAATATACAACTTCTATACCACTGACACACGTATACAACCACTACTAATATACAACTTCTATACCACTGACACACGTATACAACCACTACTAATATACAACTTCTATACCACTGACACACGTATACAACCACTACTAATATACAACTTCTATACCACTGACACACGTATACAACCACTACTAATATACACACACATGTGTACACATTCTCATACGTACATTTATAATTTCTTACACAGCTGCTAAACTGAAATTATATTGCAAAGTCAAGAAGAGAAAATAAGGAAAATCTTAAGAATATTTTTTATAGAATCCTGGATAAAGCAAATGAAGAAAGTTCTTATACAGTATTTTCAAGATATCAATAATGAGAAATGTGATGATATAAATAAGTGTCAAATGAGAGACATTTGTATTGGATGAAAATGAGAGACACTTGTATTGGATGAGAGAGAAACACTTGTATTGGTTGAGAGAGAAACACTTGTTTTGGATGAAAGAGAGAAATTTGTATTGGATGAGAGACACTTGTATTGGATGAGAGACACTTGTATTGGATGAGAGACACTTGTATTGGATGAGAGACACTTGTATTGGATGAGAGACACTTGTATTGGATGAGAGACACTTGTATTGGATGAGAGACACTTGTATTGGATGAGAGACACTTGTATTGGATGAGACACTTATATTGGATGAGAGACACTTGTATTGGATGAGATACTTATATTGGATGAGAGACACTTGTATTGGATGAAAGATACTTGTATTGGATGAGAGACACTTGTATTGGATGAAAGATACTTGTATTGGATGAGACACTTATATTGGATGAGAGACACTTGTATTGGATGAGAGATACTTGTATTGGATGAAAGATACTTGTATTGGATGAGACACTTATATTGGATGAGAGACACTTGTATTGGATGAGAGACACTTGTATTGGATGAGAGACACTTGTATTGGATGAGAGACACTTGTATTGGATGAGAGACACTTGTATTGGATGAGACACTTGTATTGGATGAGAGACACTTGTATTGGATGAGAGACACTTGTATTGGATGAGAGACACTTGTATTGGATGAGAGACACTTGTATTGGATGGGAGACACTTGTATTGGATGAGAGACACTTGTATTGGATGGGAGACACTTGTATTGGATGGGAGACACTTGTATTGGATGAGAGACACTTGTATTGGATGGGAGACACTTGTATTGGATGAGAGACACTTGTATTGGATGAGAGACACTTGTATTGGATGAGAGACACTTGTATTGGGTGAAAGGTAAAGAGTTGTTAGAAAAAATAATTAACAGTTAAAGGCTTTCTCATTTTTCACTTATCACGGCTTTATTTATCTAATCTCATTTAAAGTAATAGAAAATATTAACACACGTACACACACACACACACACACACACACACACACACACACACACACACACACACACACACACACACACACACAAAGGTGCAAAGGTTTGCGACAAGGTTAGTTCCAGAGCTAAGGGAAATGTCCTATGAAGAAAGGTTAAGGGAACTCGAACTGACGACACTGGAGCACAGGAGGGTTAGGGGAGACATGATAACGACATACAAAATACTGTGTGGAATAGACAAGGTGGACAGAGACAGGATGTTCCAAAGAGGGGACACAGAAACAAGGGGTCACAATTGGAAGTTGAAGACCCAGATGAGCCAGAGGGATGTTAGGAAGTATTTCTTCAGTCATAGAGTAGTCGGGAAGTGGAATGGCCTAGCAAGTGAGGTAGTGGAGGCAGGAACCATACATAGCTTTAAGATGAGGCATGATAAAGCTCATGGAGCAAGGAGAGAGAGGACCTAGTAGCACACGGTGAAGAGACGGGGCCAGGAGCTGAGTCTCGACCCCTGCAACCACAATTAGGTGAGTACACACACACACACACACACACACACACACACACACACACACACACACACACACCTGAGGTATGGAAGACAGCAAATGTAGTCCCAATTTTTAAAAAAGGAGACAGACATGACGCACAAAACTATAGACCAGTGTCACTGACATATATAGTATGCAAAGTCATGGAGAAGATTATCAGGAGAAGAGTGGTAGAACACCTAGAAAGGAATGAGCTTATCAACAACAGCCAACACGGTTTCACCGACGGAAAATCCTGTGTCACAAATCTACTGGAGTTCTATGACAGGGTGACAGCAGTAAGACAAGAGAGAGAGGGGTGGGTATATTGCATTTTCATGAACTGTAAGAAGGCGTTTGACAAAGTTCCATACAAGAGATTAGTGCAAAAACTGGAGGACAAGGCAGGGATAACAAGGAAGGCACTACAATGGATCAGGGAATACTTGTAAGGAAGACAGCAGTGAGTAATGGTACGTGGCTAGGTGTCAGAGTGGGCGCCTGTGACGAGTGGGGTTCCATAGGGGTCAGTCCAAGGACCGGTGCTGTTTTTAGTATTTGTGAACGACATGACGGAAGGAATAGACTCCGAAGTGTCCCTGTTTACAGACGATGTGACGTTGATGAGAAGAATTCAATTGGACGAGGACCAGGAAACGCTAAAATGGAATCTGGACAGGCTGCAGGCCTGGTCCAGCAATTGGCTTCTGGAGTTCAACCCCACCAAGTGCAAAGTCACGAAGATTGGGGAGGGGCAAAGAAGACCGCAGACGGAGTACAGTCTAGAGGGCCAGAGACTACAAACATCACTCAAGGGAAAAGATCTTAGGGTGAGTATAACACCAGGCACATCTCCTGAGGCGCACATCAACCAAATAACTGCTGCAGCATATGGGCTCCTGGCAAACCTAAGAACAGCATTCCGCCAACTTAATAAAGAATCGTTCAGGACCCTGTACAATGTGTACGTTAGGCCCATATTGGAGTATGCGGCACCAGTTTGGAACCCCCGCCTAGCCAAGCACGTAAAGAAACTAGAGAAAGTGCAAAGGTTTGCAACAAGATTAGTCCCAGAGCTAAGGACTACGAGGATAGGTTAAGGGAAATCGACCTGATGACACTGGAGGACAGGAGAGATAGGGGGGACGTGATAACTGTATATAAAATACCGAGAGGAATTGACAAGGTGTACAGAGACAAAATGTTCCAGAGATGGGACACAGCAAAAAGGGGACACAGTTGGAAGTTGAAGACTCAGATGAATCACAGGGATGTTAGGAAGTATTTCTTCAGTCACAGAGTAGTCAGGAAGTGGAATAGTCTGGGAAGTGATGTAGTGGAGGCAGGATCCATTCATAGCTTTAAGCAGAGGTATGATAAAGCTCGTGGTGCAGGGAGAGTGACCTAGTAGCGACCAGTAAATTGGCGGGGCCAGGAGCTATGACTCGACCTCTGCAACCACAACTAAGTGAGTACACACAGGCACACAGACACACAGACACACAGACACACAGACACACAGACACACAGACACACAGAACACAAACACACTTCAAACTCCTACACGACACACACACACACACACAGCAGGCTGTCTTATAACTTAGCTGGCTGGTCTTTTTATTAATTAATGAGTCTAGCACCGTTCTTCTATTTTCTACTATGTTCCTCTACTCTACTGAATTGTTATTGTATGAAGTTGTACGGTACTTGAGTGTTTCTGTATTGTTCTGTGTTACTTGTGTGTTATTGTACAGATCTCTGTACCAGTGAGTCTACACGCTTCAGTTCACTCTTCACCGTAGATACCAGTGAGTCTACACGCTTCAGTTTCACTCTTCACCGTAGATACCAGTGAGTCTACACGCTTCAGTTTCACTCTTCACCGTAGATACCAGTGAGTCTACACGCTTCAGTTTCACTCTTCACCGTAGATACCAGTGAGTCTACACGCTTCAGTTCCACTCTTCACCGTAGATACCAGTGAGTCTACACGCTTCAATTCCACTCTTCACCGTAGATACCAGTGAGTCTACACGCTTCAATTCCACTCTTCACCGTAGATACCAGTGAGTCTACACGCTTCAATTCCACTCTTCACCGTAGATACCAGTGAGTCTATACGCATCAGTTTCACTCTTCACAGTAGATACCAGTGAGTCCACACACTTCAGTTCCACTCTTCACCGTAGATACCAGTGAGTCCACACACTTCAGTTCCACTCTTCACCGTAGATACCAGTGAGTCCACACACTTCAGTTCCACTCTTCACCGTAGATACCAGTGAGTCCACGCACTTCAGTACCACTCATCACCGTTGATACCAGCGAGTCTACACACTTCAGTTCCACTCTTCACCGTGGATACCAGTGAGTCCACACACTTCAGTTCCACTCTTCACCGTAGATACAGTGAGTCTACACACTTCAGTTCCACTCTTCACCGTAGATACCAGTGAGTCCACACACTTCAGTTCCACTCTTCACCGTAGATACAGTGAGTCCACACACTTCAGTTCCACTCTTCACCGTAGATACCAGTGAGTCCACACACTTCAGTTCCACTCTATACCGTAGATACCAGTGAGTCCACACACTTCAGTTCCACTCTTCACCGTAGATACCAGTGAGTCTACACGCTTCAATTCCACTCTTCACCGTAAATTCAGTGAGTCCACACACTTCAGTTCCACTCTTCACCGTAGATACAGTGAGTCCACACAGTTCAGTTCCACTCTTCACCGTAGATACAATGAGTCCACACAGTTCAGTTCCACTCTTCACCGTAGATACAGTGAGTCTACACACTTCAGTTCCACTCTTCACCGTAAATACAGTGAGTCCACACAATTCAGTTCCACTCTTCACCGTAGATACAGTGAGTCCACACACTTCAGTTCCACTCTTCACCGTAGATACAGTGAGTCCACACAGTTCAGTTCCACTCTTCACCGTAGAAACAGTGAGTCCACACACTTCAGTTCCACTCTTCACCGTAGATACAGTGAGTCCACACAGTTCAGTTCCACTCTTCACCGTAGATACAGTGAGTCCACACACTTCAGTTCCACTCTTCACCGTAGATACAGTGAGTCCACACACTTCAGTTCCACTCTTCACCGTAGATACAGTGAGTCCACACACTACAGTTCCACTCTTCACCGTAGATACAGTGAGTCCACACACTTCAGTTCCACTCTTCACCGTAGATACAGTGAGTCCACACACTTCAGTTCCACTCTTCACCGTAGATACAGTGAGTCCACACACTACAGTTCCACTCTTCACCGTAGATACAGTGAGTCCACACACTTCAGTTCCACTCTTCACCGTAGATACAGTGAGTCCACACACTTCAGTTCCACTCTTCACCGTAGATACAGTGAGTCCACACAGTTCAGTTCCACTCTTCACCGTAGATACAGTGAGTCCACACAGTTCAGTTCCACTCTTCACCGTAGATACAGTGAGTCCACACACTTCAGTTCCACTCTTCACCGTAGATACAGTGAGTCCACACACTTCAGTTCCACTCTTCACCGTAGATACAGTGAGTCCACACACTTCAGTTCCACTCTTCACCGTAGATACAGTGAGTCCACACACTACAGTTCCACTCATCACCGTAGATACAGTGAGTCCTCACACTTCAGTTCCACTCTTCACCGTAGATACAGTGAGTCCACACACTTCAGTTCCACTCTTCACCGTAGATACAGTGAGTCCACACACTACAGTTCCACTCTTCACCGTAGATACAGTGAGTCCACACACTTCAGTTCCACTCTTCACCGTAGATACAGTGAGTCCACTGGACACAGGGACCTGGGAAAGAAGCAGATACTGGTTGCTGAGGCAGACCTTGGGAAAGTGGGGAAGGGAGAATATCTGAGGCGGGCAGATTGACTCCTGGACACATGAACCTGGGAAAGAAGGAGATACTGGTTACATAGGCAGACCTTGGGAAAGTGGGGAAGGGAGAATATCTGAGGGGACACAGATTGACTCCTGGACACATGGACCTGGGAAAGAAGGAGATACTGGTTGCTGAGGCAGACCTTGGGAAAGTGGGGAAGGGAGAATAACTGAGGCGGGCAGATTGACTCCTGGACACATGGACCTGGGAAAGAAGGATATACTAGTTACAAAGGCGGACCTTGGGAAAGTGGGGAAGGGAGAACATCTGAGGGGACACAGATGGACTACTGGACACATGGAACTGGCAAAAATGTACTGGTTACAAAGGCAGACCTTGGGAAAGTGGGGAAGGGAGAATATCTGATGCGGACAGATGGACTCCTGGACACATGGACCTGGGAAAGAAGGAGATACTGGTTACAAAGGCAGACCTTGGGAAAGTGAGGAAGGGAGAATATCTGAGGGGACACAGATTGACTCCTGGACACATTGACCTTGGAAAGAAGGAGATACTTATTGCTGAGGCAGACCTTGGGAAAGTGGGGAAGGGAGAATATCTGAGGCGGACAGATGGACTCCTGGACACATGGACCTGGGAAAGAAGGAGATACTGGTTACAAAGGCAGATCTTGGGAAAATGGGGAATGGAGAATATCTGAGGGGACACAGATTGACTCCTGGACACATGGACCTGGGAAAGAAGGAGATACTGGTTGCTGAGGCAGACCTTGGGAAAGTGGGGAAGGGAGAATATCTTAGGGGACACATATTGACTCCTGGACACACATTGACCTGGGAAAGAAGGAGATACTGGTTGTTGAGGCAGACCTTGGGAAAGTGGGGAATGGAGAATATCTGAGGCGGACAGATGGACTCCTGGACTCATGGACCTGGGAAAGAAGGAGATACTGGTTACAAAGGCAGACCTTGGGAAAGTGGGGAAGGGAGAACATCTGAGGGGGCACAGATGGACTCCTGGACACATGGACCTGGGAAAGAAGAAACTGGTTACAAAGGCAGACCTTGGGAAAGTGGGGAAGGGAGAACATCTAAGGGGCACAGATGGAGTCCTGGACACATGGACCTGGGAAAGAAGGAGATACTGGTTACAAAGGCAGACCTTGGGAAAGTGGGGAATGGAGAATATCTGAGGGGACACAGATTGACACCTGGACACATGGACCTGGGAAAGAAGGAAATACTGGTTGCTGATGCAGACCTTGGGAAAGTGGGGAAGTGAGAATATCTGAGGCGGACAGATTGACTCCTGGACACATGAACCTGGGAAAGATGGAGATACTGGTTACAAAGGCAGACCTTGGAAAAGTGGGGAAGAGAGAATATCTGAGGGGACTCATATTGACTCCTGTACACACATGGACCTGGGAAAGAAGGAGATACTGGTTACAAAGGCAGACCTTGGGAAAGTGGGGAAGGGAGAACATCTGAGGGGACACAGATTGACTCCTGGACACATGGACCTGGGAAAGAAGGAGATACTGGTTGCTGAGGCAGACCTTGGGAAAGTGGGGAAGAGAGAATATCTGAGGGGACACATATTGACTCCTGGACACACATTGACCTGGGAAAGAAGGAGATACTGGTTGTTGAGGCAGACCTTGGGAAAGTGGGGAATGGAGAATATCTGAGGCGGACAGATGGACTCCTGGACTCATGGACCTGGGAAAGAAGGAGATACTGGTTACAAAGGCAGACCTTGGGAAAGTGGGGAAGGGAGAACATCTGAGAGGACACAGATGGACTCCTGGACACATGGACCTGGGAAAGAAGATACTGGTTACAAAGGCAAACCTTGGGAAAGTGGGGAAGGGAGAATATCTGAGGCGCACAGATGGAGTCCTGGACACATGAACCTGGGAAAGAAGGAGATACTGGTTACAAAGGCAGACATAGGGAAAGTGGGGAATGGAGAATATCTGAGGGGACACAGATTGACACCTGGACACATGGACCGGGGAAACAATGAGATACTGGTTGCTGAGGCAGACCTTGGGAAAGTGGGGAAGTGAGAATATCTGAGGCGGACAGATTGACTCCTGGACACATGAACCTGGGAAAGATGGAGATACTGGTTACAAAGGCAGACCTTGGGAAAGTGGGGAAGAAAGAATATCTGAGGGGACTCATATTGACTCCTGGACACACATGGACCTGGGAAAGAAGGAGATACTGGTTGCTGAGGCAGACCTTCGGAAAGTTGGGAAGGGAGAATATCTGAGGCGGACAGGTGGACTCCTGGACACATGGACCTGGGAAAGAAGGAGATACTGGTTGCTGAGGCAGACCTTGGGAAAGTGGGGAAGGGAGAATATCTGAGGCGGACAGATGGACTCCTGGACACATGGACCTGTGAAAGAAGGAGATACTGGTTACAAAGGCAGACCTTGGGAAAGTGGGGAAGGGAGAATATCTGAGGCGGACAGATGGACTCCTGGACACATGGACCTGGGAAAGAAGGAGATACTGGTTACAAAGGCAGACCTTGGGAAAGTGGGGAAGGGAGAATGTCTGAGGGGACACAGATTGACTCCTGGACACATTGACCTGGGAAAGAAGGAGATACTTGTTGCTGAGGCAGACCTTGGGAAAGTGGGGAAGGGAGAATATCTGAGGCGGACAGGTGGACTCCTGGACACATGGACCTGGGAAGGAAGGAGATACTGGTTGCTGAGGCAGACCTTGGGAAAGTGGGTAAGGGAGAATATCTGAGGCGGACAGATGGACTCCTGGACACATGGACCTGGGAAAGAAGGAGATACTGGTTGCTGAGGTAGACCTTGGGAAAGTGGGGAAGGGAGAATATCTGAGGGGACACAGATTGACTCCTGGACACATGGACCTGGGAAAGAAGGAGATACTGGTTGCTGAGGCAGACCTTGGGAAAGTGGGGAAGAGAGAATATCTGAGGCGGACAGATGGACTCCTGGACACATGGACCTGGGAAAGAAGGAGATACTGGTTACAAAGGCAGACCTTAGGAAAGTGGGGAAGGGAGAACATCTAAGGGGACACAGATTGACTCCTGGACACATGGACCTGAGGAAAGCATCATAAACACAGCAAGTGAGTTGGTGGACCTTAAAGACGAACCACTGGCCTCCACGTAGCAAGGTCTGGCAACTCAGAGATAACTCTGAGGCTGACAGTTGTCGCAAATATTAATAACAATTTTGATTTCTTAGCATTTCGGGCATTTCGGGAAAGCTTAAATTTTTTATTAGAGATGTGTAGGATGATGTCGAAAAATTAAGACACTTATGCAACGTATGGGAATCTTTATTGAAGAAACGTTTCGCCACAGTGGCTTCATCAGTCCACTATATAGCCGGGAGGAATAAGGAGAGGAGGAGTTTGAGGTAATCAGTCCCTCACAGCATAGGGCCAAACAGGTGACTTATATACTGCAGTGGAAGCAGCAGGAGGCGGGATCACAGTGTGACCATCCACTAGTGTAAGTAGGTCTTCTTCCGAAGGTTGGCCTAAACTCTCGAGACTGAAGAATAGGTATTTGGAATGAACTTAAAAGTCTTCATGTATCCTCTGATACAATGATAAAATGATAAGCCTTGATATATAAAAAAGTATCTAAAAATGTTTTAGATGGTAGTATAAGAAAGTCGCTTAATTGATGGTGATGATGCGATTGATGATGATGTGATTGATGGTGATGATGTGATTGATAGTGATGTGACTGATGGTGATTATGTGATTGATGGTGATAATGTGATTGATGGCGATGATGTGTTTGGTGATGATGTGATTGATGGTGATGATATGCGTGAACGACATCATCAAATGAATGGTTTTGAAAACCGACTAGTGGCTTCATCAGTCCAATACAAAGTCGGTTTTCGAAACCATTCATCACATCTGTCAGACACTACAACATCGTGGGATTTTGATACAGAGAATTCTTCAACACTTGTCCAACCTTTGGACGACGATCTACTTACACTAGTGGCAGGTCCCACTGTGATCCCGCCTCCTCCTGCTTGGTCTAACGTGACTGCAGTATATAAGTCACCTCTTTGGCCCTATGCTGTTCTTCCTACAAGAGTGATGAACTGAACATGTCGACTCCAGGCTGAGAGACTGATTATCTCAAACTCATCCTCTCCTTATGCCTTCCTGCTTTGTATTGGACTGATGAAGCCACTGTGTGGCGAAACGTTTCTTCACTAAAGATTCCCATACGTTGCATAAGTATCTCAATTCTTCAACTAGTCGGTTTTCAAAACCATTCATTTGATGATGTCGTTCACGCATATCATCACCATCAATCACATCATCATCAAACTCATCATCACCATCAATTATGCGACTTTCTTGTACTACCATCTAAAACCTTTTTGTGAAAGAATGGTATATAATACCGACAAGTTGAATTAAGACACATGTGCAACATCTGGGTATCTTTATTGTAGACGTTTCGCTATCCAGTGGCTTTATCAATACAAATTCCGGGATATAACTTGTCCCGGAATTTGTGTTGATAAAGCCACTGGATGGCGAAACGTCTACAATAAAGACACCCAGATGTTGCACATGTGTCTTAAAACCTTTTTATATATTTTTTTTATATATCAAGGCTTATCATTTTATCATTGTATCAGAGGATACATGAAGAATTTTAACTTAATTTCAACTACCTATTCTTCAGTCTGGAGAGTTGAGGTAAGGTTACAATACCAACACTATGGTCACGCTATCTTCAAAGAATATTAAAGATCATGATTTTTCTTAATTTTTAATTTTTGATGTATGTAAAACATGTCTGGGCATGTTATCTTTGTCGCCATCCTCCGCACGGGATTAATAACATAAACTTAGTCTTCTGTGTATTTTTCACCTAACTGGGTGAATTTGGTTGAGATATTCCTGCAAGGAATAGAGAGGATCACTAATTGTAAATAGCCGAGATCTTCATCAAACTTACAGATTTTTTTGTTATAAATCCCATTTTTATTTTTTGTTATTTTAACTTGACTCAAGAAATCGTAATGACACGATTGCAAACAAACCATACCCCTAGTGGCTAACGCGACGGGCTGGAGTTTTGAGACTCTATGACCGCGGATTCAATCCCGGCCGGGGTATGGTTTGTTATTTTAATCAGAGCAAAAAGGGAATAGCTAGTTAAAAAACAGCAGAAAGGAATGAAGAGAGTGTAGTGTGGACCTGGTGAGCGTAGTGTGGACCTGGTGAGTGTAGTGTGGACCTGGTGAGTGTAGTGTGGACCTGGTGAGTGTAGTGTGGACCTGGTGAGTGTAGCGTGGACCTGGTGAGTGTAGTGTGGACCTGGTGAGTGTAGTGTGGACCTGGTGACTGTGTAGTGTGGACCTGGTGAGTGTAGTGTGGACCTGGTGAGTGAAGTGTGGACCTGGTGAGTGTAGCGTGGACCTGGTGAGTGTAGTGTGGACCTGGTGAGAGTGTAGTGTGGACCTGGTGAGTGTAGTGTGGACCTGGTGAGTGTAGTGTGGACCTGGTGAGTGTAGTGTGGACCTGGTGAGAGTGTAGTGTGGACCTGGTGAGTGTAGTGTGGACCTGGTGAGTGAAGTGTGGACCTGGTGAGAGTGTAGTGCGGACCTGGTGAGTGTAGCGTGGACCTGGTGAGTGTAGTGTGGACCTGGTGAGTGAAGTGTGGACCTGGTGAGAGTGTAGTGCGGACCTGGTGAGTGTAGTGTGGACCTGGTGAGTGAAGTGTGGACCTGGTGAGAGTGTAGTGCGGACCTGGTGAGAGTGTAGTGTGGACCTGGTGAGAGTGTAGTGTGGCCCTGGTGAGTGTAGTGTGGACCTGGTGAGTGTAGTGTGGACCTGGTGACTGTGTAGTGTGGACCTGGTGGGTGTAGTGTGGACCTGGTGAGAGTAGTGTGGACCTGGTGAGAGTGTAGTGTGGACCTGGTGAGAGTGTAGTGTGGACCTGGTGAGAGTGTAGTGTGGACCTGGTGAGAGTATAGTGTGGACCTGGTGAGAGTGTAGTGTGGACCTGGTGAGAGTGTAGTGTGGACCTGGTGAGAGTGTAGTGTGGACCTGGTGAGTGTAATGTGGACCTGGTGAGAGTGTAGTGTGGACCTGGTGAGAGTGTAGTGTGGACCTGGTGAGAGTGTAGTGTGGACCTGGTGAGTGTAGCGTGGACCTGGTGAGTGTAGTGTGGACCTGGTGAGTGTAGTGTGGACCTGGTGAGAGTGTAGTGTGGACCTGGTGAGTGTGTAATGTGGACCTGGTGAGAGTGTAGTTTGGACCTGGTGAGAGTGTAGTGTGGACCTGGTGAGAGTGTAGTGTGGACCTGGTGATAGTGTAGTGTGGACCTGGTGATAGTGTAGTGTGGACCTGGTGATAGTGTAGTGTGGACCTGGTGAGTGTAGTGTGGACCTGGTGAGAGTGTAGTGTGGACCTGGTGAGAGTGTAGTGTGGACCTGGTGAGAGTGTAGTGTGGACCTGGTGAGAGTATAGTGTGGACCTAGTGAGTGTAGTGTGAACCTGGTGAGTGTAGTGTAGACCTGGTGAGTGTAGTGTGGACCTGGTGAGAGTGTAGTGTGGACCTGGTGAGTGTGTAGTGTGGACCTGGTGAGAGTGTAGTTTGGACCTGGTGAGAGTGTAGTGTGGACCTGGTGAGAGTGTAGTCTGGACCTGGTGAAAGTGTAGTCTGGACCTGGTGAGTGTAGTGTGGACCTGGTGAGAGTGTAGTGTGGACCTGGTGAGAGTGTAGTCTGGACCAGATGATAGTGTAGTTTGGATCTGGTGAGAGAGTAGTGTGGACCTGGTGATAGTGTAGTGTGGACCTGGTGAGAGTGAAGTGTGGACCTGGTGAGAGTGTAGTCTGGACCTGGTGAGAGTGTAGTCTGGACCTAGTGAGAGTGTAGTGTGCATCTGGTGAGAGTGTAGTCTGGACCTGTTGAGATTGTAGTGTGGACCTGGTGAGAGTGTAGTGTGGACCTGGTGAGAGTGTAGTCTGGACCAGATGATAGTGTAATGTGGACCTGTTGAGAGAGTAGTGTGGACCTGGTGATAGTGTAGTGTGGACCTGGTGAGAGTGTAGTGTGGACCTGGTGAGAGTGTAGTCTGGACCTGCTGAGAGTGTAGTCTGGACCAGATGATAGTGTAGTTTAGATCTGGTGAGAGAGTAGTGTGGACCTGGTGAGAGTGTAGTGTGGCCCTGGTGAGTGTAGCGTGGACCTGGTGAGTGTAGTGTGGACCTGGGGAGTGTAGTGTGGACCTGGTGAGAGTGTAGTGTGGACCTGGTGAGAGTGTAATGTGGACCTGGTGAGAGTGTAGTTTGGACCTGGTGAGAGTGTAGTGTGGACCTGGTGAGAGTGTAGTGTGGACCTGGTGATAGTGTAGTGTGGACCTGGTGATAGTGTAGTGTGGACCTGGTGATAGTGTAGTGTGGACCTGGTGAGTGTAGTGTGGACCTGGTGAGAGTGTAGTGTGGACCTGGTGAGAGTGTAGTGTGGACCTGGTGAGAGTGTAGTGTGGACCTGGTGAGAGTGTAGTCTGGACCTGGTGAGAGTGTAGTCTGGACCTAGTGAGAGTGTAATGCGGATCTGGTGAGAGTGTAGTCTGGACCTGGTGAGTGTAGTGTGGACCTGGTGAGAGTGTAGTGTGGACCTGGTGAGAGTGTAGTCTGGACCAGATGATAGTGTAGTTTGGATCTGGTGAGAGAGTAGTGTGGACCTGGTGATAGTGTAGTGTGGACCTGGTGATAGTGTAGTGTGGATCTGGTGAGAGTGTAGTTTGGACCTGGTGAGAGTGTAATGCGGATCTGGTGAGCGTGTAGTCTGGACCTGGTGGGTGTAGTTTGGACCTGGTGAGAGTGTAGTCTGGTCCTGGTGAGTGTAGTCTGGACCTGGTGAGAGTGTTAAAGCTACTTGGTAGATTGGTCCATTTTTCATGAAGTTCTTAAAATTCGTGAAATCACTGCATAATAATAAGAAGAGACGAATATTACATGTAGAGTGGTCATAGCAGCAAGTAAGACTGTTCACAGATAATTTACTCACCAGTCTATTATTGAGTCTAATGAACTTAATTCCTTAACAAAACGTAGCCCCACTAAACGTAGCCCCACTAAACGTAGCCCCACTAAACGTAGCCCCACTAAACGTAGCCCCACTAAACGTAGCCCCACTAAACACTTGTTCTGAATGTTGTGTCATCATACCCAAGATGAATGTTAATGTTTTTAGAAAACAACTTTAGCAAAAAATAAATAAAAACAAGAATTAGCCTCTCTAAAATTTTAGTCGCGACTAAAATATTGTCAGTTAATTGAGTTATGTAGCTAACTTAATATATATCATGAAACTTTCCTTCGCTACATTTAAACTACATTATATATCCTACTACAGCAAGTTATATATTACTTTGCAATTAATTAACATACATAAAAGATACAGTTGTTCTGGACAAATAAACTGACAACTTAATTCACGTAAGTAGTCAACACATCAGATTTAATATAATTTTGCACGTGAAGCGCTAAACCCATGGGAGCTATGCAGCTCCACACGGTGTGAAGGTACAATTCACTGTCTATTTAGATCTTTAGTGTGACACTCAGTTCCTATTTGTATTTAACTTGAGGGAGAACCTCTGATGAAATATCGGTAATTACTGAACTGTTATCATGCCACGAGAATAGGAAGAAAAGAAGAAGACAGGTTGAGAGAGAGGAGGAAAAATTGAAAAGACTGGACAAGTGATGAAAATAGCTTATCTTGCTTATATTAGATGATTGGTTGATTAAGCTGCGCCACTACTTGCTCTTGTGTCTGACTGGAAGCTTGACGGAGGGCTGGAGAAACTGCTGGACGAAGCAATGAGGATCATTCTAGGACGCTCTCGTACTGCCAAAATTTTAAATATGCGGAAAGAGCTGGATATTCCAAGCATCAGAAATCGTGTTACTGAAAGAAATAACCTAATTGGTGCTAATATGTTCAGGGAGGCCCATTCAGATCCATGGACAGAAGCCCTCCAAACTTTCCTCAGCACTCGTGAACAACCCTCCAGATGAATCGAAAAAATTGGAACCGACATCCACATGAACCAGATACATGATCTGTGTTAAGCAAGGCAACAGCGGCACCTCTCCGCTCCATGGAATATTATCCCATTCCAAACTACCATTCCTCCATTTCCCCCCAAAATACTTATTCAATCACAACCAAAGCTTCGCCTTGAAGCCAAACATGATGCCTTAAGCTGTATTGATAACTTAGTCATACAGCACACTCTTACACAAATTATATTCGTTGATGGTTCTGTTCACCAATCCACTGGTGCAGCTGGTAGTGCTGCTGTTGTCGTACAGAGTGATGGCTCTCATAAAGAAATTGGAGCACCCATCAATAACTGGGCCTCTACCTTTCAAACAGAACTATTTGCCATACTCCTTGCACTGAAATGCGTCCATGTATCTAAGGCTGACACTTTAATTGTAACTGATTCTCTGTCATCCATAAATGCTCTCAACTCATTAAGTATAAATTGTGGTATGCTTGTGTCAGAAGCCAGACACAGGTATGGTAGGATTGTGGACAGTGGAGTCAGAGTGCACATGCTGTGGATCCCATCTCACATTGGTCTTCAGATGTATGACAGAACTGATAAACTGGCTAAGCTGTATGCTTTCAACGAGTTGATAGATTACAATATTGGCTTGTCAGTTGGCAGTTTGAGAACAATAATACGAAAAGAACTTCAACTTAATTTTATTGACTTAAGACTCTGGGAGATTGACACAAGTCAGTCCATCTATCATCATTCTATCATGCAGGAGGAGCCACATGTCTATGGTGCATCCAACAAAATAACCAGACTCTTGGATGTCACTACCGCCCGGCCCCGGCTGGGTTACAAGTATCTTTGTCAGGTTAAATCACCACCACCAGATGTAGACCAAGCGAAATATCTCACCCTGCGTCATTATGTACTGGAGTGTGATTAAATTAATGAATTCAGATATGTTCAAGATATGTCAAAATATTTTATCCACAGTGGTATATTACAGACCATTCTGGAAAAACACTCTGATATGCACTCTGTAAATAAAGCATTACCACGTGTGTGTGTGTGTGTGTGTGTGTGTGTGTGTGTGTGTGTGTACTCACCTAATTGTACTCACCTAGTTGAGGTTGCAGGGGTCGAGTCCAAGCTCCTGGCCCCGCCTCTTCACTGGTCGCTACTAGGTCACTCTCCCTGAACCATGAGCTTTATCGTACCTCTGCTTAATATTAAAGCTTTGTATGGATCCTGCCTCCACTACATCGCTTCCCAAACTATTCCACTTCCTGACTACTCTGTGGCTGAAGAAATACTTCCTAACATCCCTTTGATTCATCTGTGTCTTCAGCTTCCAACTGTGTCCCCGTGTTGCTGTGTCCAGTCTCTGGAACATCCTGTCTTTGTCCACCTTGTCAATTGCTCTCAGTATTTTGTAAGTCGTTATCATGTTCCCCCTATCTCTCCTGTCCTCCAGTGTCGTCAGGTTGATTTCCCTTAATCTCTCCTCATAGGACATACCTCTTAACTCTGGGACTAGTCTTGTTGCAAACCTTTGCACTTTCTCTAGTTTCTTTACATGCTTGGCTAGGTGTGGGTTCCAAACTGGTGCCGCATACTCCAATATGGGCCTAACGTACACGGTGTACAGGGTCCTGAACGATTCCTTATTAAGATGTCGGAATGCTGTTCTGAGGTTTGCCAGGCGCCCATATGCTGCAGCAGTTATTTGGTTGATGTGCGCTTCAGGAGATGTGCCTGGTGTTATACTCACCCCAAGATCTTTTTCCTTGAGTGATGTTTGTAGTCTCTGACCCCCTAGACTGTACTCCGTCTGCGGTCTTCTTTGCCCTTCCCCAATCCTCATGACTTTGCACTTGGTGGGATTGAACTCCAGGAGCCAGTTGCTGGACCAGGTCTGCAGCCTGTCCAGATCCCTTTGTATTTCTGCCTGGTCTTCGGTCGAATGAACTCTTCTCATCAACTTCACGTCATCTGCAAACAGGGACACCTTGGAGTTTATTCCTTCCGTCATGTCGTTCACAAATACCAGAAACAGCACTGGTCCTAGGACCGACCCCTGTGGGACCCCGCTGGTCACAGATGCCCACTCTGACACCTCGCCACGTACCATTACTCGCTGCTGTCTTCCTGACAAGTATTCCCTGATCCATTGTAGTGCCTTCCCTGTTATCCCTGCTTGGTCCTCCAGTTTTTGCACTAATCTCTTGTGTGATACTGTGTCAAAGTCCAAGAAAATGCAATCCACCCACCCCTCTCTCTGGAAATAAATGGTATAAAATACCGACACAATGGCAATATAAACACAAATGCAGTATAATGTGATCCTTTATTGACTACGTTTCGCCCACACAGTGGGCTTTTTCAAGTCACAAACAGAACTACCTGGGGTGGAAGGAACGCGAGTATTTATAGTCCGGCTGAGGTCAGGTGAAGAATGCTGCATCTGATGATGTATCGAGTGGGGCTACAGAGTCTAAAAACTTGGGTAGCTTGGAAAGGAGATTGGATAAGTTTGTGAGCAGACCTTCTACAGTGTTCTTATGTGGGATAGCGATGAAGAAGTTTCTTGGCAAGTGGTTCAGCTATGTTATAGATACTTGGAATGATGTTTTGGCAAAGATGTTGGAAACATGTTTGGCAATGGAGTTGGTGGGAAGGACTATGTATCTCTTCTAGGCAGTGTCTTCTCTGGGTGTGTTGAAGATGTTTAATGCTCGCCGTCTGCAGTCTTTGATGAAGTGACGAGGATAGTGGAGTTTAGAAAATATTTGTTCAATTATAGTGCATTCTTCCTCAAGGAACTCGTTGCTGCAGATTTCTAAACTCCACTATCCTCGTCACTTCATCAAAGACTGCAGACGGCGAGCATTAAACATCTTCAACACACCCAGAGAAGACACTGCCGAGAAGAGATACATAGTCCTTCCCACCAACTCCATTGCCAAACATGTTTCCAACATCTTTGCCAAAACATCATTCCAAGTATCTACCTCCACAACCACGACCATCAAGGACATCACCAGTAGTAGGCAGGACAAGCCTCCATCCTCTGCAGGGGTATACATAATCCCTTGTAATGACTGCAACAAGTTATACGTGGGCGAAACATCAAGGGACCTCCAAACACGTATTTCAGAACACCAATACGCAAGCAGGTCTGACGACACAAGGAATGCCTGCGTACAACACCGTAATTCACACAACCACTTGATAAACTACAGAAACTCAAGACTTATCGCCACAGAAGACAACACTCAATACCGTAGAATCCTGGAATCATCACTTATTTCTATATCCGACAACTTCAACCAGAATAGTGGCTTCTATAACATAGCTGAACCACTTGCCAAGAAACTTCTTCATCGCTATCCCACATAAGAACACTGTAGAAGGTCTGCTCACAAACTTATCCAATCTCCTTTCCAAGCTACCCAAGTTTTTAGACTCTGTAGCCCCACTCGATACATCATCAGATGCAGCATTCTTCACCTGACCTCAGCCGGACTATAAATACTCGCGTTCCTTCCACCCCAGGTAGTTCTGTTTGTGACTTGAAAAAGCCCACTGTGTGGGCGAAACGTAGTCAATAAAGGATCACATTATACTGCATTTGTGTTTATATTGCCACCCCTCTCTCTCTTATCTTACTGCTGTCACCATGTCATAGAACTCCAGTAGGTTTGTGACACAGGATTTCCCGTCTCTGAAACCATGTTGGTTGCTGGTGATGAGATCATACCTTTCTAGATGTTCCACCATTCTTCTCCTGACAATCTTTTCCATGATTTTGCATGCTGTACATGTCAGTGACACTGGTCTGTAGTTTAGTGCTTCATGTCTGTCTCCTTTTTTAAAGATTGGGACCACATTTGCTGTCTTCCATGCCTCAGGCAATCTCCCTGTTTCGATAGATGTATTGAATATTGTTGTTAGGGGTACACATAGCGCCTCTGCTCCCTCTCTCAGGACCCATGGAGAGATGTTATCTGGCCCCATTGCCTTTGAGGTATCTAGCTCACTCAGAAGCCTCTTCACTTCTTCCTCGGTTGTGTGTACTGTGTCCAGCACATGGTGGTGTACCCCACCTCTCCGTCTTTCTGGAGCCCCTTCTGTCTCCTCTGTGAACACTTCTTTGAATCTCTTGTTGAGTTCCTCACATACTTCACGGTCATTTCTTGTTGTCTCTCCTCCTTCCTTCCTTAGCCTGATTACCTGGTCCTTGACGGTTGTTTTCTTCCTGATGTGGCTGTTTAACAGCTTCGGGTCAGATTTGGCTTTTGCTGCTATGTCGTTTTCATATCGACGCTGGGCCTCCCTTCTTATCTGTGCATATTCGTTTCTGGCTCTACGACTGCTCTCCTTATTCTCCTGGGCCCTTTGCCTTCTGTATTTCTTCCATTCCTTAGCACACTTGGTTTTTGCCTCCTTGCATCTTTGGGTGAACCATGGGCTCATCCTGGCTTTTTCATTATCCATCATCTCATTAACTGGCTTCCCTGCCAGTTCTCTGTCCCACTGAACCTCATTCAGAAAGTTCCTCATTCCTGTGTAGTCCCCTTTCCTGTAGTTTGGTTTCATTTGTCCTGGCCTTCCTGCTTCCCCCTCCACTTGTAGCTCTACTGTGTATTCGAAGCTCAAAACCACATGATCGCTGGCCCCAAGGGGTATTTCATATGTGATGTCCTCAATATCTGCACTACTCAAGGTGAATACTAAGTCCAGTCTTGCTGGCTCATCCTCTCCTCTCTCTCTTGTAGTGTCCCTTACGTGTTGGTACATGAAGTTTTCCAGTACCACCTCCATCATCTTAGCCCTCCATGTATCTTGGCCCCCATGTGGCTCCAAGTTCTCCCAGTCGATCTCCTTGTAGTTAAAGTCACCCATGATCAGGAGCTTTGCCCTGCATGTATGAGCTCTTCTGGCCACTGCAGCCAGTGTGTCAACCATCGCTCTATTGCTCTAGTCATACTCTTGCCTTGGCCTCCTGCTGTTCTGTGGTGGGTTATACATCACTGCAATTATCACCTTGGGACAACCAGAGTGAAGCGTTCCCGCTATGTAATCACTTTCTTCTCCGCTGTCTCCTCTCTCCAGCTCATCAAAATTCCATCGGTGTTTGATCAGCAATGCCACTCCTCCACCCCCCCTGTTCCTTCGGTCTTTTCTCAGGATCTTGTATCCTGCTGGAAAGATGGCATCTGTTATCAAACCTGTAAGCTTGGTTTCTGTGATCGCTATGATGTCTGGTGATGCCTCTTTGACTCTTTCGTGCCACTCCTCCCACTTGTTTGTTATTCCATCAGCGTTTGTGTACCATACCTTCAGTTTCCTTTCCAACACTGTGGTTTGGGGGGCCTGTGGGGGTGGGAGACCTGGTAGCATACTGTGGGATTCTATGGTTGGGGGTTGGGTGGAAGCTGTGGGTATGGATTGTATTGTGTGTTGGCATGGTGTGATAGGTTGTGGGGTTCTGAGGATAGTTGTGTGTGTGCTTGCCCTTGCTGCTCTGTTCTGCTCTGACTGACCTCTGCTGGTTCCATCCTTGTCTCCTTTCCTAGCTCCTTTCGCTTTTTTGTCCTCTCCCTCAGCTGCTGTCTCTCTGTTCGTGTTCTGTCTCTGTCTAGGAACACCTTCTTGTACTCTTCCGAGCTTTTCAACCGTGGTTTCTCTTGGAGGATCTTGTTCCACACTGTTTCTGTCCTGAGAATCAGCTTGATCAGTCGGTTTCTCCCCTTCAAGTACCCCCCTATTCTCTGAAAATTTACAATCTCATCCATGTCTTCTCCCCCTATTTCCGTGATGATTTTCTCAATCTCCTTTCTTTCTTCCTGCCGTCTTTCAGTGTGTGTCCTTTCCTCTCTCTCCCGAAGCCTATGGATGATCACTGATTTTGCCCTTTCCTCTTCCCATTGCCTCTCCCTCTGTGACTCTGGTTCCTGTCTGTATGTGGTCATTTTCTCCCTTGATTTTTTCCAGTGGCTCTTGGTAGCATGGTTGTGCCTCAGCATTCGACCTATCTCCCTCTCCATCTGCACCCATCTGCTCTTCCCTTCCACTCCCTGGCCCTTCTTTGCAGGCTGATATGACCTTAGCATAATTCATATCTCTCCTTCCTGTTCAGCCTCTCAGCTTTGTATGGTGTGTCTTCTCTGGTCACTACCCCTGAGACTTGCTTCAGCCTGTTTACCTCAAATTCTAGGACCTTTACCCTGGCTACTGCAGTTTCGACTTGTGCTTCCCAATTCTTCGTCTCCTTCTCCAACCTCTTTTCCCATTTCACAGAGAGCTATTTCTCCATTTTTTCAGAAAGCTCTCCTAATTTTCTCTCCCATTCATGCTCTATCCTTTTCCACTGTTCCTCCATCCATTCCTCCCTACCAGTACCATTGTCATCTGATCCCTGATTCCTGCGAGTCCCAACCATTTTTTTTTTTTTAGTGAAAGAGAGACAAAAAGAAAAAAAGAAAAAGGGGGAGTGAGAGAGAGGGAGAAAGAGAGAGAAGCAGAGCCTAGAAGGAGGGGAAAAGAAGAGAAAAAGGGGGAGAAAGTAAGAGAGAGGGAAAAGGTAAGAGAGAGGGGGGAGTGACAAGGGAAGAGAGAGAGAGAGAAAAGAAGAGGAAGAGAGAGAGAAAGAGAGGAAGAGAGGAAGAGAGAGAGGGAGAGGGAGAGAGAAAGGAAGAGAGAGAGAAATTGAGAGGACCACAAGGCTGTTTTTACGACACTTAAGATCCCAACAGAACGAGGTGAGGAGTCCACACGCACAACCTGGCTATGGGAAAGAGGTAATTGGCCAGCCCTTTGCTCTGAGCTCGCCACCACCGACTGGAATGCTCTTCTCCAAGGGGATGTTGACAACCAAGTGAAAGCCTTCACTGGACACATCCTTAATCTACAACAAGAACACATTCCTCACCGGCAATATGTGATGAAGCCTACAGATCAGCCTTGGTTTGGCTTTCGTTGTAGAGAGGCTTCTACTGCTAAGTACAAAGCATGGCGAAGGTATAAGAGACATCCTACCACCTATAACAGGAACTTGCACATGCAAGCCTGTAGGCATTTGGGTGATGTTCAAAAGTGGGCCATTGCTAAATGGGAGGTGGACACTAAAAGAAAGTTAGCATCAGGTAGGGTAGGCTCCAAAACCTGGTGGTCCCTGGTCAAGGACAGACAAGGTTATCTGCCTGATGAACTTATTCCACCTCTAAATCGACAGGATGGGACCACCTCTACTAGTAGTCAAGAGGAGGCGGACCTCTTTGCTGAACAATTTGCTACCAAAATGCAAGTTCCTGATCCAGCAAGGGACCCTCCTTGGCTAGCTGCAAGAACTGTGTTAAAACTGTCAGTGGTGACAGTAAGGCAGGAGGAGGTGCATTTCCTACTTAAATCGCTTGACCAAGAAAAGGCTGTGGGCCCAGACAAGTTGAGCCCAAGATTGTTGAGAAGATGTGCAGACCAGCTAACAGCACCTCTAACTCGCATCTTTCAGCACTGCCTAGTACAGTGTAAATGGCCCTCTCTATGGAAAGAGGCAAATGTAGTCCCTGTTCACAAAAAGAAGAGCAGAGCAGAAATCAGCAACTACAGACCAGTGTCACTCCTGTCAATCACTGGTAAGATCCTTGAGACAATAATCTCAAGACAAATGACAGAGTTTTTTGACTACCACTCACTACTTTGTGATCGTCAATATGGCTTCAGGAAAGGTTACTCTGCTGCTGATCTGTTGTTAAACCTCTCCACTAAGTGGCACCAGTCACTGGATGAATCCAAAGTCAGCTGTGTGGTAGCACTGGACATTGCTGGCACTTTCGACCGGGTGTGGCACCAGGGCCTCTTAGCAAAACTTCAAGCACTGGGAATTGCAGGCTCTACGCTATGTCTCCTCAGTGATTACCTTCATGGTAGATCTCTAAGTGTAGTTCTCAATGGAATGGAATCAGCAAGACATCCTATTGGGGCAAGTGTTCCACAAGGAAGCGTGCTGGGTCCATTGTTATGGAATGTCTACTTCAACGACCTTCTTCATCTCATCCCAGAATCACATGCATATGCAGACGACTGTACACTGACATTCACTTATCCAAGAGAAGAAATGCCAGCTGCTCTAAGCTTCATCAATCACCAGCTGAGAGCTATATCAGCTTGGGGAAATAGATGGCAAGTAACATTTGCACCTGAGAAAACGCAAATGATGATCGTCTCTAGGCACCATGATGGTAATGCTGGTGCAGTAGTAAGGATGAATGGGAGGATGTTGGCACCTGGAGAAGAAGTTGATATCCTTGGGGTGAAATTTGACTCCAAACTAACTATGAAGAACCATGTTGTAAATCTTGCCAACAAGGCAGCCAGGAAGCTTACAGCACTTCGCCGTATCTCCCATCTGCTTGACAGTAGGGGTTGCAAGATCCTGTACGAGGCACAAGTACGCTCACACCTTCAGTATGCTCCACTTTCTTGGTTTGCCTGCCCCCCCCTCTCATCTGCGACTGCTTGACAGAGTAGAGAACAGAGCAAGACGTCTCATCTCTCGCCTGGACCCACCCTGGATAGATCTGTCATTTCAGCAGAGCCTTCAATATAGGAGGGATGTGGGTGGCCTTACTGTTATGTACAAGGCCAATATTGTCAAAATACCACACTTGGATCCACTTCGAGGACAGCGTGAAACAAGCTTTTATGCCACAAGACGGGCAGAAAGCAGCAACTTCACTCTGGCTGTACCCTTCTCCAGAACATCACTCCATCTGAGATCATACATACCCAGGATGACTCGAGTATGGAACACATTCGTACAGCATAATGATGTCAACGAGATAAAGTCAGTTGATCAAATGAAAATGCTGGCCCACAGATGGCTCCAACTTCATCCTGTTCCCTACTTGTATGTCTCATAACAATAAAAATGCTTTCAAATGAGCTGATGTAGGTAACAGCTCTTAGCTTGCCAATAAAGTTAGGAATCCTTAACCTGTAAATAGCTGTCAATAAAGCTAGGGATCCTTAACCTTGCCAAACCCTGTGTAAAAAAAAAAAAAAAAACAAAAACAAACAGCGGAGAGGAGAGGGAGAGAGATGGGGGGGAAAGGAAGGGTTATAGGGTCACTTCACAGGAAGGTGTGAAATCCTGTATATGTGTGTGTGTGTGTGTGTGTGTGTGTGTGTGTGTGTGTGTGTGTGTGTGTGTGTGCCACAGCTATTCAAGTGCCTAACAGCAGAGCCTGTTCTCACCAAGTGTGTGTGTGCATATGTTTATGTAAATAGTCCTTATTTCCCACGTATGTACTACATATGTATTGTATATGTACCCGATCTCTTGGTTCCCACTGTACTCTTATGCGTTTAAAATTACGTTCAAAAATAAATACACTAGGCTTCGCCTATATGCCGCTACCTCTAAATTCTATTAAATGCCAGTAAATGCTTCTTATTCTAATTCTGATAGCTCGAGGAGAGTGACCCCCAATTCCAGCAACTCAAACTAGGTGAATATTACTTGCGGCTGGCAGTGGAGTAACGTTGTGGGTCTGTCCTGTCCCAGAAGATGAAGAAGTTTGATGCTTCTCTGTAATTTTTCCACTAACTTCCTGTATGCACTATAGTCTCTAGCTGTTCTAATTTTTTCACTCACTCACTGTATATACTGACACATCTATACATATCTCTTATTCCCTTCCAACGGCCCTCACTAAACACTCAGCCACTATTTCCTTTGTTTTCTTTTCTGTGATCACTTATATTTCCTTTTTTCGGGGCTTAAGTGATTATATGCACTCTTATGCGTGCACACACCTATATCCCACACTCTATTCCTTATGGCACAGTCAGAAATTACCACCAAAACACGAGCTCAAACCGCGTGACCCCTCCACGAGTGTGTGTGTGTGTGTATGTGTGTGTGTGTGTGTGTGTGTGTGTGTGTGTGTGTGTGTGTGTGTGTGTGTGTGTGTGTGTGTGTGTGTGTGTGTGTGTGTGTGTGTGTGTGTGTGTGTGTGTGTGTGTGTGTGTGTGTCCCAACAATTAATATTTGCACTGAAAACTAATTACAGATGTGACCGGGTGTGGATGTGTGAACTGCTCATTAATTTATAATTTGTTCATGACGGTAACCACGTATAAACATAAGTAAATTTACTTACATGATTCATTATTTTTGTAACTTGTGAATTCATTACCTTTGTACCTTGTTCAGCTGTCAGAACTTTGGGCCCCAGTCCCTGGACCCTTTATGTACCTCTTTTGACTACCACGCACAGGATGGGAATTGAGTAGTGAAACGCGGCGGGTGCTATCCGTAGACTTTGTCAGCGTTTCTCCTTAAATTAACATTCTTCATGATAGTCATACTGTTTTCTAGCGTGTTTACATGTCCGTTTCTAAACGATCGCAAACAATACCTGGAATTTTATATTCGTTATGTAACGTTTAACCTAGACTGTTCCTAATTAAATCTCAGTTAAGCGCAAATAACGAGATTAAATAATGTGAAGAGGAACAAGCAGCAGCAGTGCGACGAACTGCAGGTAGGTGTTTTATCCTCAGACTAACAGTATCTGTATTCTTTCTACCAAGAAACTGTTCTAATTGTGTACCTGTCTCTGCTTATATATTTACATGCATGCATATTTCTAAATATATTTACATTTGTAAGTATAAAATTGTATAATTTTTGACAAATATTCTTCCGTAAATCTGTTTATTAATTATGGACTATTTTTATGAGAACCATCACCGACTAAATAATCTCACGTTTATGAAGCAAAACTCACACCCTGGAGCATTTGGGTGTGAGTTTCACCCCATAAAAGTTCTCGGATGAAACGTGTTGGTGGAAGTTGTTTCCTCGATGAATTCCACCACGGAAAGTCTGCTGGGTAGTTTCAGACACAAAAGTTCCATTATGGAACGACACAAAAGTTTCATTATGGAACGTGTGATTAGTTGATTTTTCCATTTAATGTAGTAAAACAGGTTTCTGTTGCATTTGAAAACATTTTCCACAACTATAATCATGTGCCTCGTGAACACCAGGAAAGTCACTATTCCCTAGATTAACCAATAATTAAGTACCTCAGGTTTCCGCCATAGAGTTGTGGAACTTTAACAGTGTTTAATAAAGAGTGCTCAAAAGTGTTTAAAAACATTGTTCAGACTGATTAAATAATAGTGTTCAGAGTGTTTAAATAACAGTGTTCAGAGTGTTTAAATAAGTGTTCAGAGCGTCTAAATAACAGTGGTCAAAGTGTTTAAAAACCAGTGTTAGTTTAAGTTAGTTTAATATGTTTATTGTGCACCCCATACCCATCCTGTGGGCGGTAGTCAAAAGATTACAGAGGTACATAATTGGTCCAGGGACTGGACTCCAAAGTTTTGATAGCTGAGAAAGTTACAGAGGTAATGAACTCAAAATTACAAAGGTAATGAACTCACAATTTTCAAAGGTAATGAACTCCAGGTAGGTCGGGTCACAATCATGACAAGTTACAAAGGTATTTACAGATTACAGAGGTATGTAATGGGTCCAGGGACTGGGCCCCCAAAGTTTTGATAGCTGAACTAGGTACAAAGGTAATGAACTCACAAGTTACAAAGGTAATGAATCCTGTAAGAATGGTTACTTACGTTTATACATGGCTACAATCATGAACAAATTATAGAGTAATGAGCAATTCACACTTCCACACCCGGTCACAACTGTAATGAGTTATTGGTGCAAATATTGATTGTTGAGTCACACACACACACACACACACACACACACACACACACACACACACACTTATACACAGACTCATACACACACACACTCGGACTCGACCCCCGCAACCTCAACTAGGTGAGTACAACTAGGTGAGTACACACACACACAAACACACAAACCCACACACACACACACACACACACACACACACACACACACACACACACACACACACACACACACACACACACACAAACACACACACACACACACACACACACACTCATACACAGACTCATACACACACACACAAACACACACACACACAACACAAACATACACACACAACAACACACACAAACACAACACACACACACACACAACACACACAACACACACACACACAACACACAAACACAACACACAAACACACACAAACACAAAACACACAACACAAACACACACACACACACACACACACGGGGCCAGGAGCTGAGTATCGATCCCTGCAACCTCAACTTGGTGAGTATTCACACACACACACAAACACACAAACACACACACACAAACACAAACACACACAAACACACACAGGTACACACACACACACACACACACACACACACAGGGGAGACATGATAACACACACACAAGGTGGACAGAGATAGGATGTTCACACACACACACACACACACACACACACACACAGGAACCATACATAGTTTTAAGAAGAGGTATGACAAAGCTCAGGAAGCAGAGAGAGAGAGGATCCAGTAGCGATCAGTGAAGAGGCGGGGCCAGGAGCTGAGTCTCGACCCCTGCAACCACAATTAGGTGAGTACAATTAGGTGAGTACACACACACACACACACACGTGGTAATGCTTTATTTACAGCTAGCAAAGTCAGGGTATTTCTCCAGAATGATCTGTAATATACCACTGTGGATAAAATACTTTGCCATTTCTTGAACATTTCTGAGTGAGTTGTCTCTAAATTCATTAATTTTATCGCACTCCAGTACATAATGACGCAAGGTGTGACAATAGTCCATCTGGCAAAGTTTACATTTCGTTTGGTCTACATTTGGTGGTGGTGATTTAACCTGCCATAGATACTTGTAACCCAGCCGGAGCCGGGCGGTAGTTACATCAAAGAGTCTGCTTATTTTGTTGGATGCACCATAGACATGTGGCTCCTCCTGCATGATAGAATGATGATAGATGGACTGACTGGTGTCTTTCTCCCTGAGCCTTAAGTCCATAAAATTCATTTGAAGTTCTTTTCGTATTATTGCTCTCAAACTACTACCTGACAAGCCAAGATTGTAATCTACTCCCTCTTTGAAAGCATACAGCTTAGCCAATTTATCAGTTATATCATGCATCTGAAGACCAATGTGAGATGGAATCCACAGCATGTGCACTCTGACTCCACTGTCCACAATCTTACCATACCTGTGTCTGGCTTCTGACACAAGCATGCCACAATTTATGCTTAATGAGTTGAGAGCATTTATGGATGACAGAGAATCAGTTACAATTAAACTGTCAATCTTAGATACATATATGCATTTCAGTGCAAGGAGTATGGCAAACAGTTCTGTCTGAAGGGTAGAGGCCCAATTATTGATGCGTGCTCCAATTTCTTTAAGAGAGCCATCACTCTGTACGACAACAGCAGCACTACCAGCTGCACCAGTGGATTGGTGAACAGAACCATCAACGTAAATAATTTGCGAGAGTGTGTGCTGTGTGACTAAGTTATCAATACAGCTTAAGGCCTCATGTTTGGCTTCAAGGCGAAGTTTTGGTTGTGATTGAATAAGTATTTTGGGGGGAAATGGAGGAATGGTAGTTTGGAATGGGGTCATGTCCCATGAAGCGGAGAAATGCCGCTGTTGCCTTACTTGAGATAGATCATGTATCTGATTCATGCGGAGGTCAGTTCCAGTTTTTTCAATCCATCTGGAGGAGTGTTCGCCAGTGCTGAGGAAAGTTTGGAGGGCTTCTGTGCAGGGGTTTGAATGGGCTTGCCTGAGCATATTAACCCCAATTAGGATATTTCTTTCAGTAACACGATCTCTGATGCTTGGAATATCAAGTTCTTTTTGCATATTTAAAATTTTGGCAGTACGAGGGCATCCTAAAATGATCCTCATTGCTTCGTTCTGCAGTTTTTCCAGCCCTCCAAGCTTCCAGTCAGACACAAGAGGCAAGTAGTGGCGCAGCATAATCAACCAATCATCTAATATAAGCAAGATACATCATTTTCACAATTTTAACATTAGCACCATACCTAGGGTGAAACCCAGCCACAACTCTAAGTGCTCTCAGTCTTTCTTTGTATTGGCGACAAAGTCTCGTTACAACAGGCCCAAGTAGTGGAACCTCAAAGCCTAGATATCAACCCCAGGTCCTGACACGACGCTAGTTCATGACTAAGAATGTTTTGGGTGTTGGGGAATCCGAGGGTGTGAATCATTATATCATCAGCAAAACTAATCATATAATGATGGGGCTGACTAAGCATGGCATTAAGTAAGGCATTAATCAGAATATATAATAGTGTGGGACTGAGCACACCTCCCTGTGGGGTTCCTAATTCAAAGTCTTTAGTTACACTTCTATGTCCCTGAAACAACACAGACGACTTTCTGTTGGACAGGTAGCCTTTAATCCAGCGGAGAAGCCATCCTCCAACATCCATTCTGGCAAGTTCACTAATGATTACATGTCGGTTGGCTACATCAAAAGCGGATTTAAGGTCAAGGAAGGTAGTGTATGAGATGTCAGTGTGCAGGGTGAGAAAGGTGGCTATGCAATGATGCACACTCCTTCCATGCATGAAACCATGCAACCGGGGAGACAAGAATTGTTTGATTCTGTACATGAGACGATTAAGAATCATTCTCTCAAATGTTTTACACAAGCGGGTAGTAAGAGATATTGGGCGAAATGCATTTTGTTGATTGGGCTTAGGAATTGGAATGATGAGGCTGTTGGTCCAAGATTGATGGAGCTCCCCAGTTACATAGCTCATGTTATATAATTCAAGTAATGGATTACCTTGTACTCGACACAGCAATCTGAGTATGTTGTAAGTAATACCATCCTCACCAGGCGACGTGGAGTTGCCCTTAGTTAGTGCTGCATCAAGTTCATAATTAGTGAAAGGAATGTTGCAGTCATCTTCCTTGTTGAGCATAAAGCAAACAAGTCTCTCCTTTGCGTCATATTTGTCATTTAATTTCGCCTGTGTGGCACTGGGAAGATTGTCATAGCTAGATGTAGCAGCCCAAGCACTGACTAACTCATTCGCCCGGCTAAGTGGGGTGTGAGCATTAAGACCGTTGACAAATTTTCCCCAGTCTGTTTGCCGCAGTTCTGTCATACGATCTCTGGCAGCAGCAAGGGCAGTTTGGAAGAGGCTCAGCATTTCAGGGGTACGATGTTGTCTATAGGCTAGGCCTAGTCTGCGAGCAGTACGTTTCAGTGTACGAAGTTTAGAATCATTGTAATAAGTATGGTTTTGAAGAAGGTATGATTATTATGGAAGTTTGTTGGGTTTAGAGTACCAAGAGGTTTCAGTGGCGGCTCTAAGTAGTTCTGAATACTGCTCACAAGGTCATTGTTAAAGGTCTCAACAGAGGAACATTCATAGGAATTATACCAGTCAGTTACATGTGCAACAAAGTCACCATGCTGATCTGGGGGAACATTAAAACGTTTCCGCTTGAATATCCTACCAGGAAGGATAGTATTACCAATATCTAGTGAGGTTATCCTAGGGAAATGATCAGACGCTATATCTGTTACAATGGAAGACTCACAGCTGGCAGAAGTAATGTTGAAGCCCAGACACAGATCAAGGACGCCTCCATAGATATGTGTGGGTTCAAGGTCACCTACAATTTGCACATTATCATGACTGTTTAAGAGTGACAACAGTTGATTACCATTACGATTACCAAACTGTGAGTTTCCAATGCTTTTGTGTCTCGCATTATAATCGCCAATAATAAGAGTAGGTTCAGACTGAGCACAAGTTGGGAGCTCCAAGTAATTAAACTTATCAGCAGGAGCATACAAGTTAAATATGTTGAGAGCAGAGTTCCCTATATAAATCCTAACACCGTGGTATTGTAGCCCCTCTGTTTTCTTATGTGCAAGAAGTTGATGGGGAAGTGATTTTTTAATATATAGAACACAAGAGTTAGTAGATTTGAGGTTATATGCAACAAATGATGGTAATTTAGGGGGTTGGGATTTTTCAGGGACTCTGCACTCTTGTAGACACACAACATCAATGGGTTCAGTGGTTACTTTATGATGAAGGTCAGGAAGTCTTTTTCTAAGTGATGCAATATTCCAGCTTAATATAGAAAGTTTATACGAGTTTTGATCCATTATAGTAGTCCTGGGATCTTGTTGAGTTTCTCAGCATAATGAAAAAAAATTTCATATAAATAGCAGACCTTATCAATGTCAACAGTGTTACCCTGGTCCATGAGTTTTTTAAGTGCACTTCCAGTTGTAAGGCCTCGTGGGAGTCTTTGTTTACACAGAGCACGACGCTGTTCATGTGTGAATGTATGATAGGTGGCACCACCACTCACATTCCCTCCTCCACTAACATTACACGCATCACTATAACTGTCATCACCAACACCACTACCAACATTGTGTTCATTACATTTATCAACAGTATTGTATTCAACAATAATGTCAATGTGGTTAACCTCATCACACTCAGCACCACCACTTATATTACGCTCATCACTATTACTAACATCATAGACACCATTGCCTTCATTATGATGCTCACTGTAGTTATCAACACAAGTATTGTATTCGTCATAACTGCAATTAAGGACACCACCACTACCACCACCACCTTGTTCAGCAGCCTTACACTTGCTTTCACAAATTGTGACAATCTTGTTATTGGTACACTCTACACATCTTTCCTTGTGTTGCTCAAGTTGTTGTTTCAGGAGAAATTGTTGTGTTTCCAGTATCCTTATGCGCGACATCAGGTTGTATACCACAAGAGCAAGACTTGGAACATCTGGAGACGTGAAGTCCCGGTCAGCTGAGCTCGTTGGCTGACTGTCAGCTGACTCAGCTAGGCTGGTATTGACAGCCGACGTGATGGAGGTCTGTTGACGTGCTCCCCAGGTGAGGTGCTCAACCCCATTGTCTGAGGGCAGGCATGAGCCAGTATTCAGACTCGAAATACCTGGTAGTCCTGGGGGGTCATAATGGGGGTACAGGGTGAGGTGCGGTTGGCTGCGATGTGGGCAGCCCTCACACTGCAGTCAGTATGAGCTGCTGTAACTCCTGAGGTCTTACAATTGATACATTATTTAGCAACAGTCTGTTGATGTTTGATAATATCATAACACCGTTCAGAAGGATGAGCGTTGGCACACACTGCACACCAGTGTGACTTAGCTGGGCATTTCCTGGCAATGTGACCCCAGCGTTGACACTTATAACATAGACGTTGAGAAGGTCTGTACAATGCAGTGTAATAGCGTCTGTTGAGGGCTGCGCGGGAGTGAATATAGCGTGGCAGTCCCCTGGCCAGTCCACTCAGCTAATATCAGACCGTTGGAAAGTCAACGAGGGCTTGCAACTTGCTCTGACGCCAAATATTGAGGATTCAAGTGCTTGTTGACGTTGTAGATGACAATAAGCACTTTAGGTGCCCTTGGTGGGGCAGCTCGGAGTTTGATTTTGGCATATTCGTGAGTGAGAAGTTTGTCTATAAATGCTGAATCATTAGGCACAAATACGTAGTTATCCTCACCGTGGAGAAACTTGATCGTTTTCTCATGATTGTCTACACTAGCTTCGAAAAACCAGTTACACTTGGTCTCTTGATCAGTGTTGTTAGGGAAATCTAACCTGACAGCTTTGGGAGGGTGTGCGCCCACTGTATTGTTTGCAGCAAGCTTTCTCTGGAAGCCTCGTTCCTTTTTCCGGGCCTGTTTACTAAAATATGTTTCAAATCTGCCTTCACCATCATCTACGTCAACACCATCAGCTATACTCATAGCTGACAGGAGTTTCACAATGGCGATGGGTTAAAGGATACCGGTGAATAGAAGGGACAAGGAAGGGATATTCACCTCGCTAGACACAGGCAAAATGGGTGTAGTGGTCTGCGGGTCGCAGTGATATTTTCAAGGTCATTCACCTGGCCACAGTCATCTCGAGAGTTACCAACACTGCACTACTCGTTAATTATTCCAAACCCGCAGCACTTAACACAGCTAGCACACGTGAATTGGAATGACAGACAAATTTTCACTCTGCGGACAAACAAATCAGCACAAACTTACTATGTTTATAGATGAACCTCTGGCATGTTACAGTTAAAAAGCCGTCTCCAAAGGAGTTACCAGGTACTGCAATGCTCGTTAAATTGTTCTTAACCACTCTTGTTTTGTTCCAACTATGCAGCATTCCTCCCAGAAACACTCAGTGCATAGAAGAATAACAGGTACATCTTCCTCAGTTAGAGATATAACACATTTTGTACAAGTGGCACAGTCGGATTCATCTGGCAGGCCTCAGTCAGGTCTGGATCACCAACTCACGCAGGATGGGAGATTCGTCCGTATTTCTCAGGTAGGCAGAGGCGACTAGCTGTGCGGAACTCAGATATTCGAGTACCAGCGGAGCAGCAAAATACGCCTCTACACTACACGTTGATAGAGGCGAACGGCTGAGTTTAAATGCAAGGAAGAGGGGTAGCTGATGAGGGGCAGCAGAGGCATCAAACGGAACGCTATTTCCAGTGTTACACTAAGTATATCACGAGTCACAACTCTCTCAAACCAGTGTTCAGAGTGTTTTAATAACTAACTCTCAGGGAGGTTCTTCTCCTGTTTATATCGAGAACACCAGTAATGGGATTTTGTTGAGACTCAAATTGTCCTCCTTTTAAAGGACACATAGTAAACCATGGCTCTAATACTATTAAATTCAGTTTGATATTTATTTGTTTAAGGTTTTAGAAAAAAAAATTAGTATCTGTTAAACGCCCTAAAAAAACAGGTGGTGAAGGTTTACTTTGTTAGTTGTTCAGAAGAGTATGATAACCCAAACAACTTTTTTTTACAAAATTCGCAAATTTATGTCGAAAGTTTGTAACTGACTAGAAGAGCCATTCTCCAGCAGATCTAATTATATTACCCATGTAATTATATTACCCACATTATTAAATTGGCAAGTTGGTAGGTAAAGAGCCCAAAGTCCATCTGACCAGACTCAAAGTCCATCTGACCAGACTCAAAGTTCATCTGACCAGACACAAAGTCCTGACCAGACACAAAGTCTGACAAGACTCACCTCTAAGATACACCAGAGATAAAGTTGGAAGACAATAAGAGAAGACATTCACTTGGTCTTAAAAGAAAATCAATGTCACAAAGAAAATGTGAACCTTCCAGGGAACAAAACACTTGTACTAAAATTGTACAAAAAGGCACAATACCTTGACTGGAACAATACACAAATAGGACCGAAACGTCGTCGTCAACTCCTCTTATCTATGTGCGGGTTATTTGTGCATGTATTAAAAAATTTGAAGCTGACAATAAGAGGCGTTATCCAGATATAGTTTCCACTTTTAACATTTTTTTCTTCAGTTTTACAGGTAGACAGTTAGTTAGTGCAGGAATCATCCTTCTCATCAGCAGCATCAGTGTTAAAGTTGTGAAGGTGATCACAAGAGACATTCTCACATTGTTGAGTGGAACTCATTATCACAATCTGTTTACCATAATGAGTCAATAACAAAATCAACTTTCCATCGAGAAAAACATCAGCGATAAGAATTTGAAGGTGATCAAAAGAGACGACCTTCAGTTACAGAATGAAGTCTCTTGATTCCAATGTTTCTAACTTTGCTATTACTGGCAAATTTGTACCTACGTAGGCTAAACTTTAAGACTATCATCCTCATAATATCGAAACCATTCAGATGAGGCATAATGAAAGTTTAAAACCCGTCGGAAGAAGCTTTCTCAATACACAGATAACCCGCACATAGAAGAGAGGAGCTTACGACGACGTTTCGGTCGTTTCTTGCTCTCCCTCTGTGGGCACCTAGCTCCCTTGCAGTGCTCCCCTTTCTTTGTATTTGACTGGCTCCTCCTCCTTACTTCCCCATTATTTCTTCCTTCCTTCTCCGCCATTACTACTACCACTTCTACCACTACTACCATTACTACTACTACTACTACTACCACTGCTACTACTACTACTACCACTACCTCTTCCTGTCTATATATACCCGTCCTGCTCTACTTCTCGTTAGTGTGACTTTGTAAATGGTCCAAGTCGGACCGAAACGTCGTCGTAAGCTCCTCTCTTCTATGTGCGGGTTATTTGTGTATCGTTCCAGTCACGGTATTGTTTCTTTTTTTTTTTTTGTTATTTTGTTAAGCTTTTTTGTTATAGAGATCATAACTTTTTTACAAAATTACCCAGTTGTACCTGCATGTAACAATACTTGCAGTGGGTAGTGTGTGGGTACCTGCATGTAACAATACTTGCAGTGGGTACCTGCATGTAACTGGTGTGTACCTGCATGTAACAATAATACTTGCAGTGTGTACCTGCATGTAACAATACTTGCAGTTACCTGCATGTCCTGCATGTACCTGCACAATACTTGCAGTGGGTACCTGCATGTAACAGTGTGTACCTGCATGTACTTGCAGTGTGTACCTGCATGTAACAATACTTGCAGTGGGTACCTGCATGTAACTAATACTTGCAGTGTGTACCTGCATGTACCTGCATGTACCAATACTTGTAACAATACTTGCATACAACCTGCATGTAACAGCACCTGCATGTACAATACTTGCAGTGGGTACCTGAAAATTTGCAACCTGCATGTAACAATACTGTAACAGACCTGCATGTAAGTGGGTACAATACTTGTTACCTGCAGATACTTGCAGTACCTGCATGTAACAATACTTGCAGTGGGCATGTACCTAGTGTACCTGCATGTAACAATACTTGCAGTGTGTAACAATACTTGCAGTACCTGCATGTAACAATACTTGCAACCTGCACTGCAGTGTGTACCTGCATGTACAATACTTGCAGTGGGTACCTGCATGTACAATAATACTTGCAGTGGGTACCTGCATCAATACTTGCAGTACCTGCATGTAACAATACTTGCAGTGGGTACCTGCATGTACCAACCACAGCACAACAAGACTGAAAATTTGAAGCAATTGGATGATGTTCTCAGATTATAAACTAAATCTTTCTTCACGATGTCAGGTACACCTTCAATACCAATGTCAGGTACACCTTCACGATACCAACCACTGTCAGGTACACCTTCACGATACCAACCACTGTCAGGTACACCTTCACGATACCAACCACTGTCAGGTACACCTTCACGATACCAACCACTGTCAGGTACACCTTCACGATACCAACCACTGTCAGGTACACCTTCACGATACCAACCACTGTCAGGTACACCTTCACGATACCAAATATAATAATGATATAATCATACCATCGTCATCGATATTATAAACATTTCCACTGTGGTTGTGTTTATTCATTCCGAGTGTTTAAGACCACTGTAAACCAATTTTTACTTCAATGACAGGGAGATTTTCTTTTTTTTTGCCAAGATACACTCTGACCAAGCAATGACTGTCTATGAGCAGAAAAGTTGACACAACACTATGTTTGAAGCACAACAGAAAGAACACAATATTGACTCTCCATAATGCACATGTGAGTCCTCATCTTGAATATGACATCCAGTTTTGGTCTCCAAATTACGTAAAAGACAAAAGTATACTGGAGACGGTACAGAGAAAACCTACCAAACTCCTGCCATCACTCAGAAGCAAAAAATAAAAAAAATCGAAGCATTCAGCCTTTCATTCTTTTAAAAAATGGAGACTGAGAGATCTTATGAAAACTTTTAAGATATTGAAAGTTTAAGTCTTTCATATGAAAGAAAGAAATATATTGTTGCAGTTTTCAACTTCTTACAAGTGTCAGCAAACTTTTTCTTATTTAACAAATATCATCAACAAAGACAGAAATGGTCTCCTTTCAGTTGATGATGAAATTCGCGTGTGTTTATCTGTGTGTGTTTATCCGTGTGTGTGTTTATCCGTGTGTGTTTATCCGTGTGTTTATCTGTGTGTGTTTATCTAATGTTCGACCCAGAATTAAGTATTTATGTACCAAACAACAACCACAGGTTCCAAATTGGAAAATCAAATTTAATTATCCAAATTTTCTTCAAAAATAACATTATATTTGTTCATATGACATTATGTCTTGATTTATCTTATGTCTTTTCAACATTGTCAATAAACAATTAAATTATTGCAGCAATTATTATCTGTTTTCGTTCTGTTTATATGTGTTATATATGATATTAGTTTTTATATTCATTCTCTTTTTGTTTACAGATAGAGTTAATTTTTTTGAGTGAATTATAAACCATCGAACGAGGTTTCTTGAACAAGCAGGTTGATTTCAGTTATTTTATTTTTACATTGTCAACAAACTTGAGAAAAACCTAAGTATAGTGAGGTGTGTCATAGTCATATTGAGGTCATAGTTTAGGTGATGTCATAGTCATAGAGAGGTGTGGTCATAGTTAGATGTGGTCATAGTTAGATGTGGTTCATGTTTCCAGGTCTCCATCCGTGGGTTCACGGATGTCAACACTTACAGTTGTTTTGGTGCTTTCCTTAGTTCCGTGTCTACAGATGTCTATCTGTGTCCCCTCAGATGCATTCCCAGGAGTGGTCATATACAGTGATGTGTGGTCGTAGTGAGATGTGGTTGTAGTGAGGTGTGGTCATAGTGAGGTGTGGTCGTAGTGAGATTTGGTCTTAGTGATGTGTGGTTATAGTTAGGTGAGGTCATAGTCAGGTGTGGTCATAGTTATGTGTGGTCATAGTCATGTGTGGTCATAGTCAGGTGTGGTTTATGCTTCCAGGTCTCCATCCGTGGGCCCCCGGATGTCAACCCTTCCACACTTCCCACTCCCGGTTGTTTTGGTACTTTCCCTAGTTCCGTGTGTCCAGAAGTCCATCTGTGTCCCCTCAGATGAACTCCCTCACTTTCCCAGGTGGGTAAGTGGCGGGGTAGTTGGCTGGGTGTGAGGGTGTTTGTGTGTGTACTCAATGAATTGTGGTTGCAGGGGTCGAGACTCAGCTCCTGGCCCCGCCTCTTCACTGATCGCTACTAGCTCCTCTTTCTCCATGTTCCATGAGCTTTATCATACCTCGTCTTAAAGCTTTGTATGGTTCCTGCCTCCAATACCTCACTATTCCACTTCGTGACAACTCTATGACTGAAGAAATACTTCCTAACATCCCTTTGATTCATTCGAGTCTTCAACTTCCAATTGAGACCCCTTATTTAATGGGTCCCCTCTCTGTAACAGCCTGTCTCTGTCCACCTTATCTATTCCACGCAGTATTTTGTATGTCGTTATCAGATCTCCCCTAAACCTCCTGTCCTCCAGTGTGGACAGGCCGATTTCCCTTGTTGCAAACCTTTTGCACTTTCTCTAATTTCTTGACGTGCTTGACCAGATGTGGGTTCCAAACTAGTGCTGCATACTCCAGTATGGGCCTGACTAAGGTATCGGAATGTTATTCTCAGGTTTGCCAGGCGCCCATATGCTGCAGCAGTTATCTGGTTGAAGTGTGCTCCCGGAGACGTGCTCGGTGTTATACTCACCCCAAGATCTTTCTCCTTGAACGAGGTTTCCAGTTTTTGGCCACCTAGCCTGTACTCTGACTGCGGTCTTCTTTGCCCTTCCCCGATCTTCATGACTTTGCATTTGGCGGGGTTACACTCGAGAAGCTAGTTGCTGGACCACGTGTCCAGCCTGTCTAGGTCTCTTTGAAGTCCTACCTGATTCTCATCCGATTTAATTCTCCTTATCAACTTCACATCATCTGCGAACAGGGACACTTCCGTCATGTCATTCACGTATACCAGAAATAGCACTGCTCCTAGGACTGACCCCTGTGGGGCCCCGCTCGTCACAGGCACCCTCTGTGATACCTTATCACGTACCATGACTCGTTGTTGCCTCCCTGTCAGGTATTCTCTGATCCATTGCAGTGCCCTTCCTGTTATACGTGCCTGATCCACCAGCTTCTGCACTAATCTCTTGTGAGGAACTGTGTCGAAGGCCTTCTTGCAGCCCAAGAAAATGTAATCAACCCAGCCCTCTCTCTCGTGTCTTACTTCTGTTACTTTGTCATGAAACTCCAGAATGTTTGTGACACAGGATTTGCCTTCCATGAATCAGTGCTGGTTGTCGTTTATAATCTCGTTCCGTTCCAGGTGCTCCAACACTTTCCTCCCGATAATCTTCTCCATGACTTTGCATACTATACACGTCAGTGACACTGGTCTATAGTTTAGCGCCTCGTTTCCGTCTTCTTTCTTAAAAATGGGGACTATATTTGCCGTCTTCCATACCTCAGACAGTTGTCCAGTTTCAAGGGATGTGTTGAAAATTGTGGTTAATGGCACAGCGTCTCTGCTCCCTCTCTAAAGACCCACGGAGAGATGTCCGGCCCCACCGACTTTGAGGTATTAAGGCTACTTAGCAGCTTCTTCACCTCCTCCTCATTTGTGTGTATTTCATCCAACACTTGTTAGTATAACCCTTCTTGGTGTCCTCCCCTGTTTTGTCTTCCCAGAGTCCTTCCTGGTTTTACTGTAAATACTTCCTTAAATCTCGTGTTGAGCTCCTCACATACCGCTTGATCGTTTCTTGTGAGCTCCCCACCTTCTTTCCTCAGCCTGATTACCTGATCTTTGACTGTTGTCTTTCTCCTAATGTGGCTATACAGCAGTTTCGGGTAGGACTTGACTTTCGACGCTATGCTGTTTTCGTACTATCGCTGGGCCTCCCTCCTTATCTGTGTGTGTGTGTGTGTGTGTGTGTGTGTGTGTGTGTGTGTGTGTGTGTGTGTGTGTGTGTGTGTGTGTGTGTGTGTGTGTGTGTGTGCTCACCTAATTGTGGTAGCAGGGGTCGAGACTCAGCTCCTGCCCAGCCTCTTCACTGATCGCTACTAGGTCCTATCTCTGCTTCCTGAGCTTTGTCATACCTCGTCTTAAATCTATGTATGGTTCCTGCCTCCACTACGTCACTTGCTAGGCTATTCCACTTCCTGACGACTCTGTGACTGAAGAAATACTTCCTAACATCCCTGTGAGTCGTCTGAATCTTCAGCTTCCAATTGTGACCCATTGTTTCTGTGTCCCCTCTCTGGAGCATCCTGTCTCTGTCCACCTTATCTATTCCACGCAGTATCTTGCATGTCGTTATCATGTCTCCCCTAACCCTTCTCTCCTCCAGTGTCGTCATTCCGATTTCCCTCAACCTCTCATCGTAGGACATTCCCCTGAGCTCTGGAACTAGCCTTGTTGCAAACCTTTGTACTTTCTCTAATTTCTTGACGTGCTTGACCAGGTGTGGGTTCCAAACAGGTGCTGCATACTCCAGTATGGGCCTGACGTACACAGTGTACAGTGTCTTGAATGATTCCTTATTAAGGTATCGGAACGCTATTCGCAGGTTTGCCAGGCGCCCGTATGCTGCAGCAGTTATTTGGTTAACGTGTGCCTCCGGAGACGTGCTCGGTGTTATGGTCACGCCAAGATCTTTCTCCTTGAGAGAGGTTTCCAGTCTTTGTCTACCTAGCCTATACTCTGTCTGCGGTCTTCTTTGCCCTTCCCCAATCTTCATGACTTTGCATTTGGCAAGGTTGAATTCAAGAAGCCAGTTTCTGGACCACATGTCCATTCTGTCCAGGTCTCTTTGTAGTCCTGCCTGATCCTCATCCGATTTAATTCTTCTCATCAACTTCACATCATCTGCGAATAGGGACACTTCTGACTCTAACCCTTCCATCATGTCATTCACATATATCAAAAATAGCACTGGTCCTAGAACTGATCCCTGTGGGACCCCGCTCGTCACAGGCGCCCACTGTGATACCTCTTCACGTACCATGACTCGTTGTTGCCTCTTTGTCAGGTATTCTCTGATCCATTGCAGTGCCCTCCCTGTTATACACGCCTGATTCTCCAGCTTCTGCACTAATCTCTTGTGAGGAACTGTGTCGAAGGCCTTCCTGCAGTCCAGGAAAATGCAATCCACCCACCCCTCTCTCTCGTGTCTTACTTCTGTTACCTTGTCATAAAACTCCAGAAGGTTTGTGACACAGGATTTGCCTCCCATGAATCCATGCTGGTTGTCATTTATATTCTTGTTCCGTTCCAGGTGCTCTACCACTCTCCTCCTGATAATCTTCTCCATGACTGTGCATACTTTACATGTCAGAGACACTGGTCTGTAGTTTAGTGCCTCGTTTCTGTCTCCTTTCTTAAAAATAGGGACTACATTTGCCGTCTTCCATATCTCAGGTAGCTGCCCAGTTTCAAGGGATGTATTGAAGATTGTGGTCAGTGCATGCACAGCGTCTCTGCTCTTTCTCTGAGGACCCACGGGAAGATGTTGTCCGGTCCTATCGCCTTTTAGGTATCAAGATCACATGGCACCTTCTGCATCTCCTCCTCCGTTGCTCGTATGTCATCCAACACTTGTTGGTATATTCCCTGTTGATGTTTCCCTCTGTGCTGTCTTCCCAGAGCCCTTCCTGTCTCTACTGTAAATACTTCCTTAAATCTTCTGTTTTGCTTTTCACATACCTCCTGATCGTTTCCTGTGAATTCCCCACCTTCTGTCCTCAGCCTGATCACCTGGTCTTTGACTGTTGTCTTCCTCCTGTTGTGGCAATACAACAGTTTCGGGTCAGACTTGACTTTCGGTGCTATGTTATTTTCATACTGTCGCTGGGGCTATCTCCTTACCTGTGCGTACTCGTTCCTGGCTCTGCGACTAATCTCCCTATTTTCATGTGTTCTATGCCTTCTGTACTTTTTCCATTTTTTATTGCACTTAGTTTTTGTCTCCTTACACCGTCGGGTAGGCCAGGGGCTCGTTCTGGTCTTCTTATTTTTTCTGTTGCCCATGGGATCAAATCTTTCCTCTGCCTCCTTGCATTTTGTTGTTACGTATTCCATCATTTCGTTTACTGACTTTCCTTCCAGCTCTCTGTCTCACTGATCCTCCTGCAGGAAGTTCCTCAAACCTATGTAGTCCCCTCTTTTATAGTCTGGCTTTTCCCATTCAACTCCTGTTACCCTCTCCACTTGTATCTCTACTATGTATTCAAAGCACAGAACCGCGTATTCACTAGCTCCACAGGGTGAACACAAGGTCCAGTCTTGCTGGTTCGTCCTCCCCTCTCACTCTGGTAGTGTCCTTGACATGTTGGTGCATGAGGTTTTCCTGTACCACATCTATCATCTTGGTTCTCCATGTTTCGGGACCCCCGTGTGGCTCCAGGTTTTCCCAATCAATCTCCCTGTGGTTGAAATCGCCCATAACCAGTAACTTTGCTCTGCTCGAGTGAGCTCTTCGTGCCACCTTAGCCAGTGTGTCCACCATTGCTCTGCTGCTCTCTTCATATTCCTCTCTTGGCCTCCTGCAGTTCTGTGGCGGATTATACATCACTGCAATGATTATCTTGTGCTCCCCAGACTGAAGTGTACCTACTATGAAGTCTCTTTCTCCAATCTCGTCTATGCCTCCCATTTTCTAGAATTTCCATCGGTGGTGGTGACGACTGGTGGTGAGGGTGATGACCTGGTAGTGAGAGTGGACTGGTGGCGAGGGTGATGAACTGGTGGTGAGGGTGATGGACTGATTGTGATGGTGATGAACTTGTGGTGAAGGTGGACTGGTGGTGAGGATTATGGATTGGTGGTGAGAGTGATGGACAGGTGGTGAGGGTGATGGACTGAAGTTGAGGGTGATGGACTGGAGTTGAGGGTGAAGAATTTGTTGTGAGTATAATTGACTGTTGGTTAAGGTGATGAACTGGTGGTGAGGGAGATGGATTGGTGGTGAGGGTGATGGATTGGTGGTGAGGGTGATCTGATGGTGGTGAGGTTGTTGGACTGTTGGTGAGAGTGAAGGATTGGTGGAAAAGGTGAAACACTGGTGGTGAGGGTGATGGACTGGTAGTGTTAAAAATGGACTGATGGTGAGAGTGATTATGTTGGACATGTGGTGAGGATGATTGTGATGGAGTGGTGGTGAGGGTGATTGTGATGGACAGGTGGTGAGGATGATTGTGATGGACTGGTGGTGAGGGTGATTGTGATATACTGGTGGTGAGGGTGATTGACTGGTGATGAGGGTGATGGATTGGTGGTGAGAGTGAGGGACTGTTGGTGAGAGTGTAGGACTGGCGGAGAGGGTGAGGGTGATGGACTTTTGATGAGGGTGATGGACTGGTGGTGAGGGTGACGAGCTGTTGTGAGGGTGATAAACTGGTGGTGAAAGTGGACTGGTGGTGAGGGTGATGAACTGGTGGTGAGGGTCGACTGGTGGTGATGGTGATGGACTGGTGCTGAGGGTGATGGACTGGTGGTGAGGATGGACTGGTGGCGAGGGCGATGGACTGGTGGTGATGGTGATGAACTGGTGGTGTAGGTGATGGACTGGTGGTGAGGGTGAACTAGTGGTGTCGGTGATGAACTGGAAGTGTGATTGTGTTGGACATGTGGTGAGTATGATTGTTGTGCAGTGGTGGTGAGGATGATTGTGATGGACTGCTAATGAGGGTGATGGACTGGTGATGAGGGTGATGGAGTGGTGGTAAGGGTGATGGATTGGCGGTGAGAGTGACGGACTGTTGGTGAGAGTGTAGGACTGGCGGAGAGGGTGAGGGTGATGGACTTGTGATGAGGGTGACCGATTCGTGGCGAGAGTTTTCGACTGGTGGTGAAGGTGATGGACTAGTAGTGAGGGTGATGGACTGGGGGGTGATGGTTATGGACTGGTGTTGAGAGTGGTGGACTGGTGGTGAGGGTGACTGTCTGGTGTTGAGAGTGTTGGAATAGTGGTGAGGGTGATGGACTGGCGGTTTGGGTGACCAACTGGTGGTGAGGGTGGTGAACTGGTTGTGAGGGTGGACTGTTGGTGAGGGTGATGAACTGTTGGTTAGGGTGAAGAACTGGTGGTGAGGGTGACGAACTGTAGGTGAGGGTGATGTACTAGTGGCGAGAGTTATAGACTGGTGTTGAGGGTCATGGACAGGTGGTGGTGGTGAAGGACTGGGGGTGAGGGTGACTGATGGCGAGGGTGGTTGACTGGTGGTGAGAGTGATGAACTAGTGGTGTGGACTTTTGGTGACAGTGATGGATTGGTCGTGAGGGTGATGGACTGGTGGTGAGGGTGATAGACTGGTGGTGAGGGTGACGAGTTGTTGTGAGGGTGATAAACTGGTGGTGAAAGTGGACTGGTGGTGAGGGTGATGAACTGGTGGTGAGGGTGATGGACTGGTGGTGAGGATGATAGACTGGTGGTGAGAGTTAGAGACTGTTGGTGAGGGTGATAGACTGATGGACTGGTGGTAACGGTGAAGGAATGGTGGTGATGGTGACGAACTGGTGGCGAGGGTGATGTATTTGTGGTGAGGGTGATGCACTGGTGGTGAGGGTGATGTACTTGTGGTGAGGGTGATGTACTTGTGAATAGGGTGATGTACTTGTGGTGAGGGTCATGTACTGGTGGTGAGGGTGATATGATTGACTGGTGTTAAGGGTGATGAACTGGAGGTGAGGGCTACGGTCTGGTGGTGAGGGTCATGGACTGGTGGTGAAAGAGATGGACTGGTGGTGAGGGTGGTGGTGATGGACGTTTGGTGAAATTGATGGCAATGGGCTGGGGGTGAGGGTGATGAACATGTGGAAAGCGTGATGAACTTGTGGTGGGGGTGATGGACAGGTGGTGAGGGTGATGGACTGGTGGTGAGGGTGATGGACAGGTGGTGAGGGTGATGGACTGGTGGTGAGGGTGATAGATTGGTGGTGAGGGCGACGTACTGGTGGTGAGGGTGACGGACTTGTGGTAAAAGTGGAGTGGTGGTGAGGGTGACGGACTGATGGTGAGGGTGATGGACTTAAGGTGAGGGTGAAGGACTGATGGTGAGGGTGAAGGACTGATGGTGAGGGTGAAGGAGTGGTTGTGAAGGTGAAGTACTGGTGGTGAGGGTGATAGACTGATGGTGAGGGTGATGGACTGATGGTGAGGGTGATGGACTGATGGTGAGGGTGATGGACTTATGGTGAGGGTGAAGGACTGATGGTGAGGGTGAAGGAGTGGTTGTGAAGGTGAAGTACTGGTGGTGAGGGTGATGGACTGATGGTGAGGGTGATGGACGGATGGTGAGGGTGAAGGACTGGTGGTGAGGGTGATGGACTGATGGTGAGGGTGATGGACTAATGGTGAGGGTGATAGACTGGTGGTTAGTGTGATGGACTGGAGGTGAGGGTGATGGATTGGCGGTGAGTGTGATGGATTGGTGGTGAGGTTGATGGACTGGTGGTGAGAGTGATGGACTGAAGGTGATTGACCTGTGGTGAGGGTGATTGCCTGGTGGTGATTGACTGGTGCTGAGGGTGATAGACTGGTGGTGAGGGTGAAGGACTGGTGGTGAGGGTGATGGACTGATGGTGAGGGTGAGGGTGATGGACTGGTGGTGAGGGTGATGGATTGGGGGTGAGAATGTTGGACTGGTGGTGAGAGTGATGGACTGGTGGTGAGGGTGATGGATTGGTGGAAGTGGTGGAGGAGGTACGTGTGATGGACTGGTGGTGATAGTTATGTACTGGTGGTGTGAGTGATGTACTGATGTTGTTGGTGATGGACTGGTGGTGAGGGTGATGGATTGGGGGTGAGAGTGTTGGACTGGTGGTGAGAGTGATGGACTGGTGGTGAAGGTGATGGACTCGTGGTAATGGTGATGGACTGGTGGAGAGAGTGATGGATGGGTGGAGAGAGTGATGGACTGGTGATGAGAGTTATGGACTGATGGGGAGGGAGATGCACTGGTGGTGAAGGTGATGAACCTGCGACGATTGTGACGAGCGACTGACGATTGTGATGAGCAACTGACGAGTGTGACGAACGATTGACGATTGTGATGAACGACTAACGATTGTGATGAACGACTGACGATTGTGATGAACGACTGACGATTGTTGTGAACGACTGACGATTGTGATGAACGACTGACGATTGAGGTGAACGACTGACGCTTGTGATGAACGACTGACGATTGTGACGAACGACTGACGATTGTGATGAACGATTGACGCTTGTGATGAACGACTGACGATTGCGATGAACGACTGATGCTTGTGATGAACGGCTGACGATTGCAATGAACGGCTGACGCTTGCGATGAACGACTGACGATTGTGATGAACGACTGATGATTGTGGTGAAAGACTGACGATTGTGATGAACGACTGGCGATTAAGACGAACGATTGACGATTGAGACGAACGACTGACTATTGTGATGAGCGACTGACGCTTGTGACGAACGGTTGACTTGTGACGAACGGTTGACCATTGTGATGAACTCTTGGTGAGGGCGATTGACTGGTGGTGAGGGGGATGGACTGGCGGTGAGGGTGATGCACTGGTGGTGAGAGTGATGGAATGGTGGTGATGGTAATGGACTGTTGTTGAGGGTGATGGACTGAGGATTAGGGTGATTGACTGGTGGTGAGGGTGATGGACTGGTGGTAAGGGTGATGGACTGTTGGTTAGAGTAATGGACTGGTGGCGAGGGTGATGGACTGGTGGTGAGGGTGATGGACTGGCGGTGAGGATGATGGACTGGTGGTGAGGGTGATGAACTGGTGGTTAGGCTGATTGACTAGTGATGAGAGTGATGGACTGGTGGTGAGAGTGATGGACTGTTGGTGATAGTGACGGACTGAAGGTGATTGACCTGTGGTGAGGGTGATTGACTGGTGGTGAAGGTGATTTCCTGGTGGTGATTGACTGCTGCTGAGGGTGATGGACTGGTGGTGAGGGTGATGGTTTGTCGGTGAGTGTGATGGACTGATGGTGAGGGTGATGGACTGGTGGTGAGAGTGATGCACTGGTGGTGAGAGTGATCGACTGATGGTGAGGGTGATGGACTGCTGGTGAAGGTGATGGATTGGTGAAAGTGATGGACTGGTGGTGAGGGTGATGGACTTGTGGTGAGGGTGAAGGATTGGTGGTGAGTGTGATGGACTTGTGGTAAGGGTGATGGACTGGTTGTGAGAGTGATGGACTGATGGTGAGGGTGATGGACTGCTGGTGAAGGTGATGGATTGGTGAAAGTGATGGACTTGTGGTGTGGGTGATGGAGTTGTGGTGAGGGTGATGGATTGGCGGAGAGTGTGATGGACTGGTGGTGAGAGTGATGGACTGGTGGTGAGAGTGATGGACTGGTGGTGAGGGTGATGGACTGCTGGTGAAGGTGATGGATTGGTGAAAGTGATGGATTGGTGGTTAGGGTGATGGACTGATGGTGAGGGTGATGGGCTGATGGTGATGGTCATGGACTGGTGGCTAGGGTGATCGATTGGTGGTGAGTGTGATGGCCTGGTGGTGAGGGGGATGGACTGGTGGTGAGAGTGATGGACTGGTGGTGAGGGTGATGGACTGGTGGTGAGGGTGATGGATTGGTGAAAGTGGTGGACTGGTTGTGAGAGTGATGGATTGGAGGTACGTGTGATGGACTGGTGGTGATGGTGATGGACTGGTGGTGAGAGTGATGGACTGATGTTGTTGGTGATGGACTGGTGGTGAGGATGAAGAATTGGGGGTGAGAGTGATGGACTGGTGGTAAAGGTGATGGACTCGTAGTGATGGTGATGGACTGGTGGAGAGAGTGATGGTCTGGTGGTGAGGGTGATGGACTGGTGGTGATGGTGATGGACTGGTGGAGAGAGTGATTGACTAGTGGTGAGATTTATGGACTGCTGGGGAGGGTGATGCACTGATGGTGAAGGTGATGAACCTGTGACGATTGTGACGAGCGACTCACGATTGTGATGAACGACTGACCATTGTGATGAACGACTGACGATTGTGACGAACGACTGACGATTGTGATGAGC
>NW_027195136.1:230000-257500 GCF_038502225.1 Cherax quadricarinatus | reverse complement strand
TGGTTATGTGAGCATAAAGTCCATGGTTATGTGAGCATAAAGTCCATGGTTATGTGAGCATAAAGTCCATGGTTATGTGAGCATAAAGTCCATGGTTATGTGAGCATAAAGTCCATGGTTATGTGAGCATAAAGTCCATGGTTATGTGAGCATAAAGTCCATGGTTATGTGAGCATAAAGTCCATGGTTATGTGAGCATAAAGTCACCCTGAACGGGTTTTTCTGCCATATTCCATCTCTCTGGACGGGTGTCCCCTGTCATATTCCATTGCCTTGACCAGTTTCCCTGTCATATTCCATTGCCTTGACCAGTTTCCCTGTCATATTCCATTGCCTTGACCAGTTTCCCTGTCATATTCCATTGCCTTGACCAGTTTCCGTCATATTCCATTGCCTTGACCAGTTTCCCTGTCATATTCCATCGGCCTGGACGGGTTTCCCAGTCCAGGGCGATGACAGAGAAACCAGTCCAGGGAAATGTAATATGACTAGGAAACCAATCCAGGGAGATGGAATATGACAGGGAAACCCGTCCAAGGAGAATGAATGTGACTGGGAAACCCGTCCAGGGCGATGAAAAATACCAAGGCAACCCGTCCAAGGGGAAGGAATGTGACAGAGAACCCTGTCCAGGGAGATGGAATATGAGAGGGAAACCCATCCAGGGAGATGGAATAAGACAGGGAAACCCGTTAAGGGAGATGGAATGTGACATGAAAGTTGTTAAGGGAGAAGTAATATGAGAGGTAAATCCGTCCAGGGAGATTGAATATATTAGGAAAACCCGTCAAGGGCGATGTAATTTGACAGAGAAACCTGTCCCGGGCGATGGAATATGGCAGGGAAACCCGTCCAGGGCGATGGAATATGACAAAGAAACCCGTCCAGGGCGTTGAAATTTGAGAGAGAAACCTGTCCCCGACGATGGCATATGACAGAGAAACCCGTCCAGGGCGATGGAATATGACAGGGAAACCCGTCCATGGAAATGGAATATGACAGGGAAATCCCTCCTCAGAGATGGAATATGACAGGGAAACCCGTCCAGGGAGATGGAATGCGAGAGGGGAATCCGTCCAGGGAGATGGAATATGACAGGGAAATTCGTCGTGATGAGAGTTGGAATATGACAAGGAAACCAGTCAAGAACGACGGAATATGACAGGGAAACCCGTCTACTGGGATGCAACATGCCAGGGAAACCCTTACAGGGCAAGGGAATTTGACAGAAACCGCCCAGGGAGAGGGAATATGACAGACAAACCTGTCCATTGAGATTGATTATGACATGGAAACCCTTCCATGGAAACGGTATATGACAGGGAAACTAGTCCATGGAAATCGAATATGAGTAGAAAACCAGTCCATGGAGATGGAATATGACAGAGAAACCCGTACATAGTCACAATACCACTTGCTTTAGTGTTCCTGTCATTATCCACCACCCTGGACGGGTATCCCTGTCATTATTCACCACTCTGGACGGGTATCCCTGTCATTATCCACCACTCTGGACGGGTATTCCTGTCATTATCCACCACACTGGACTGGTATCCCTGTCATTATCAACCACCCTGGATGGGTACCGCTGTCATTATTCACCACCCTGCACGGGTATCATTGTCATTATCCACCACCCTCGACGGGTATCCCTGTCATTATTCACCACCCTGCACGGGTATCATTGTCATCATCCACCACCCTCGACGGGAATCCCTGTCATTATCCACTGCCCTGGAAAGGTGTCCCTGTCATTATCCATCACTCTGGACGGGTATCCCTTTCATTATCCACCACCCTGGACGGGTGTTCCTGTCATTATCCACCAGCCTGGACGGGTATTCCTGTCATTATCAACCACCCTGGATGGGTACCGCTGTCATTATTCACCACCCTGCACGAGTATCCCTGTCATTATCCACCACCCTGCACGGGTATCAATGTCATTATCCATCACCCTGGACAGGTATCCCTGTCATTATTCACTACCCTGGACAGGCATCCCTGTTATTATCCACGACTCTCGACGGGAATCCCTGTCATTATCCACTTCCCTGGAAATGTGTCCCTGTCATTATCCATCACCCTGGACGGGTATCCCTTTCATTATCCACCACCCTGGACGGGTATCCCTGTCATTATCCACCACACTGGACAGGTTTTTCTGTCATATTCCATCTCCCTTGACCGGTTTTCTTGTCATTTTACGTCACCCTTGACGTATTTCTTCTCTTTTACTCCATCGCCTTGGATGTGTTTCCCAGTCACATTCCTTCGCCCTAGAGAGGTTTCTTTGTCATAGTCCATGAGAGGTGACAGGTGTCCTTATCATTTTCCATCCAGCTTCGTGGGTTTTCACTGTCATTTTCCGTCGCAATGGACTGTTTTTCTGTCATAATCCATAACTCTGAACTTGTTTCTCTCTCATATTTACTCGCCCTGGACAGGTTTCCTTGTCATTTTCCTTCGTCATTGACGGGTTCCTGTCATTTTTTCATTTATCCTGGACGGGTTTCCTTGTCATATTCCATCACCTGGAAGGGTTTTGTTGTCATTTTCAGTCCCCCTGGAAGGGTTTCCCTGTCATTTTCCATCGACCTTCACGGGTTTCCCTCTCATGTTCTATCGGCTGGATTTGTTTCTTGTAGTTTTTCATCGCTCTGGACGGGCTTCTCTGTCATCTTCCACAGCCTTGGACGGGTTGTGCTGTTTTCCATCGTCCTGAACAGAACAACTCCTCATTTTCCATAGCCTTGGACGTGTTTTTCTTTCATTTTCTGTTTTTCTGTCGTTTTCTATGCAATGGATGAGTTTTCCTGTCATTTTCTATTTCAGTAGACAGATTTTCTTGTCATATTTCCTCGTTTTGGACGGTTTTCTGCAATATTCCATCGCCCTGTACGGGTTTCCCGGTTATTTTTCATCACCGTGGACAGGCTTCTCTGTCATTTTCCATGCCCTGAAATTGTTTCGCTGTCACATTCCATCGCCCTAGACGGGTTTCCCTGTCATATTCCATCTCCCTGGATGGGTTTCTGTCATATTCCATCGCTCTGGTGGGTTTGCCTGCCATATTCCATCTCCCTGGACGGGTTTCTTTGTCATATTCCATCGCCCTGGACGGGTTTCTCTGTCATATTCCATCGCCCTAGACCGGTTTCCCTGTCATATTCCATCGCCCTGGACGGGTTTTCCTTTCATATTCCATCTCCCTGGATGGGTTTCCCTGCCATTTTCCATCGACCTGGACTGGTTTCCTTGTCATTTTCCATCTCCCTGGGCGTGTTTCCCTTTCATATTCCATCGCTTTGGGCGGGTTTCTGTCATATTCCGTTGCTCTGGATGGATTTTCCTCTCATATTACATCACCCTGGACGGGTTTTTCTGTCATATTCCATCTCCCATAACTGGTTTCATTGTCATATTACGTCTCTCTGGACGGGTTTCCCTTTTATATTCCCTCTCACTGTTTTTTCCTGTCATGTTCCATTTCCTTTGGCGGGTGTTTCTGTCATATTCCATCGCTCTGGACGGGTTTTCCTGTCATATTCCATCGCCCTGGACTGGTTTCCTTGTCATATTCCATCTCCTTGGGTTGGTTTCCCTCTCACATTTCATCTCCCTGGACGGTTTTCCCTGCCATATTCCATGGCCTTGGACTGTTTTCCTTGAAAGGGCGAAGTTAAGAAAATTAAAGAAGAGGCAAGATTAGCGGACTCAGAAGATAGACCTCAGGGACACAGCCACAAACCTCAGAGTGAAAGACACAGTGATCAACCTTCCAGAATCTCGATCGAATTATTCCGGGCAATGTAAGAGATGTGATGTCCATTATGGAGTAAGCAGCACCAGCATACAACCCGCACCTCTACGAACATGTTAACGTATTAGAGACTGTTCAGAGAAAGTGTGGTGCTTGTTCCAGAGTTAAGAGTTATGAGCTGCGAAGAGACGTTAACACAATGTAGAAGATCCAGGAGACACATATAGTTCTGTGTTTCCTAGTTTTAAGTATATAATATTATTTTCCAACTCTAGTTTGTCCAGCACACCGAATTTTCTGTTGGTCACCATTTTATTAGCAGTTGGTGTCAAGCTCCTGGCCTTGATGCCATTCCTTACTTCTTGGAATGTATTAGTCGTTGTATTTGAAGTTTGTGAGGTTTCTTATCATCGAGTACTGTTTCTGAGGAAGAAAGAAAACACAGTCATGGAATGACAATTGTCACCCTCTACTGTGTTCGCTCATGTTAATCATCCATCATTAATTTTCTAGAGGAAACATCACCGATTATATTTGTGATGTGACAAAAAGAGACAAAATTCTCTTTCCCATAAAGAAGAAACTTAAAAAAAGAATCGCTGAAAGGATAATCTCGGCGGAGACACTACCATCACGCAGACGTATAATACCAGCTGACTTTATTTATCTTATAAGTAACAAACGAACCTCCACCTAAAGTCTTTTACCAACAGAGTCCTGCCAGCACTCTATTTCCAGCATAAACCCACCAGAATCTTCTGGTAACAATACTTCCAGTAGTGTTCTTCCAGTAGCGTCCAGACTTACACACTTGAATCCTAGCAACAGAATCCTAAGAAAAGAATCCTGTTAATAAGTCTTTAATCAGATATTTACCAAACATGTTACATACAGTGTTATTAACTCTAGTGTATCAGACAGACTTTATACACATCACAACACAACGATGGTGGTGAAAAACACACAAAAGCAGTACTTACCGGCTTTGTGGCATATATCTCTGCAACATAGTGCACTACAATATTCAGTAGTGTAGTATGCATTCAGTATGTATTCATTGATACATCACAGTATATAACAACAGTCTGGGAGACAGTAGCACACAGTCGTAATGACCAGGTTGTGGCAACACAGTCATACTGGCCAGGTTGTGGCAACACAGTCGTACTGGCAAGGTTGTGACAACACAGTCGTACTGGCCAGGTTGTGGCAACACAGTCGTACTGGCCAGGTTGTGACAACACACAGTCGTACTGGCCAGGTTGTGACAACACACAGTCGTACTTGCCAGGTTGTGACAACACACAGTCGTACTGGCCAGGTTGTGACAACACACAGTCGTACTGGCCAGGTTGTGGCAACACACAGTCGTACTGGCCAGGTTGTGGCAACACACAGTCGTACTGGCCAGGTTGTGGCAACACACAGTCGTACTGGCCAGGTTGTGACAACACACAGTCGTACTGGCCAGGTTGTGACAACACACAGTCGTACTGGCCAGGTTGTGACAACCCACAGTCGTACTGGCCAGGTTGTGGCAACACACAGTCGTACTGGCCAGGTTGTGGCAACACACAGTCGTACTGGCCAGGTTGTGGCAACACACAGTCGTACTGGCCAGGTTGTGGCAACACGCAGTCGTACTGGCCAGGTCGTGGCAACACACAGTCGTACTGGCCAGGTTGTGGCAACACACAGTCGTACTGGCCAGGTTGTGGCAACACACAGTCGTACTGGCCAGGTTGTGGCAACACACAGTCGTACTGGCCAGGTTGTGACAACACACAGTCGTACTGGCCAGGTCGTGGCAGCACACAGTCGTACTGGCCAGGTTGTGGCAACACACAGTCGTACTGGCCAGGTTGTGGCAACACACAGTCGTACTGGCCAGGTCGTGGCAGCACACAGTCGTACTGGCCAGGTTGTGGCAACACACAGTCGTACTGGCCAGGTTGTGACAACATACAGTCGTACTGGCCAGGTTGTGGCAACACACAGTCGTACTGGCCAGGTTGTGACAACACACAGTCGTACTGGCCAGGTTGTGGCAACACACAGTCGTACTGGCCAGGTTGTGACAACACACAGTCGTACTGGCCAGGTTGTGGCAACACACAGTCGTACTGGCCAGGTTGTGACAACACACAGTCGTACTGGCCAGGTTGTGGCAGCACACAGTCGTACTGGCCAGGTTGTGGCAACACACAGTCGTACTGGCCAGGTTGTGACAACACACAGTCGTACTGGCCAGGTTGTGGCAACACACAGTCGTACTGGCCAGGTTGTGGCAACACACAGTCGTACTGGCCAGGTTGTGGCAACACACAGTCGTACTGGCCAGGTTGTGGCAACACACAGTCGTACTGGCCAGGTTGTGGCAACACACAGTCGTACTGGCCAGGTTGTGGCAACACACAGTCGTACTGGCCAGGTTGTGGCAACACACAGTGTACTGGCAGGTCGTGGCACACACAGTCGTACTGGCCAGGTTGTGGCAACACACAGTCGTACTGGCCAGGTTGTGGCACACAGTCGTACTGGCCAGGTTGTGGCAACACACAGTCGTACTGGCCAGGTTGTGGCAACACACACAGTGGCAACACACAGTCGTACTGGCCAGGTTGTGGCAACACACAGTCGTACTGGCCACAGGTCAACACACAGTCGTACTGGCCAGGTTGTGGCAACACACAGTCGTACTGGCCAGGTTGTGGCAACACACAGTCGTACTGGCCAGGTTGTGGCAGCACACAGTCGTACTGGCCAGGTTGTGGCAACACACAGTCGTACTGGCCAGGTTGTGGCAGCACACAGTCGTACTGGCCAGGTTGTGGCAACACACAGTCGTACTGGCCAGGTTGTGGCAACACACAGTCGTACTGGCCAGGTCGTGGCAGCCACCACCAAAATTCTTATTGTCAACAGATCGAATCATCCAAGTCGAGTTTTTTTTTTTCTTATCTGAAAGTTTTATTTTGTGTCTGTCGTGGTGAATGTTTTTTTAAGTCATTAATAAAGAGGTGAGAGAAGTGTAAGTATGAGAACTGAGAAAGTTATTTATTAATTAATTCTACTTAAACAAAGTGTTTATTAAGATGAATTATAAGAATATCTTCTTTATCTTAACCACAAGTCTCTCAAGTTAGTCACTTCTTCACATATTTACATCTTTTACCACATTATTTCATCAAAATATTATAACCCTTATTGCACTTTCTTAAAGGAAATTTAAATCATATGAACAAAAATTTTCTAAATTCTCTTACACAATTTATACAATATTAATTTTAATTAAACAATGATGAGGGAGAGTGTTGATATGTCTATGATAACGTGTACATATGTATGTATATATGTGTGTTGGTAGTAGTGTGTTTGTAGTGATATGTATGTGTACACATGTATGTAAATATGTGTGTTTGTAGTGATGTATGTGTGTAGATGAAAGTGAAAAGTAAACATAAAAAAAAACTTGTATGATCTACATAATAATTCACAGTAAAGAAGAACACAGTTCCGTGGTACAGCTGTCAGCTTGGCTGACTCTGCTGTCAGCCTGGCTGACTCTACTGCCAGCCTGGTTGACTCTACTGCCAGCCTGGCTGACTCTGCTGTCAGCCTGGCTGACTCTGCTGTCAGCCTGGCTGACTCTGCTGTCAGCCTGGCTGACTCTGCTGTCAGCCTGGCTGACTCCGCTGTCAGCCTGGCTGACTCTTCTGTCAGCCTGGCTGACTCTTCTGTCAGCCTGGCTGACTCCGCTGTCAGCCTAGCTGACTCTGCTGTCAGCCTGGCTGACTCTGCTGTCAGCCTGGAGACTGTTGACCATACCAGGTAAAGTTTATGTCAGAATTATAATTACTGAAGTGACAATAAAGATAATATTGATAACATATAAGAGTGACAGTTGAGAAAGTGAAGGTAATCTGTGGATCATGTGTAAACACTGAAATACTGAACTTAACAACACTTATATAAAGCAAAGTTGCACTTGGCTGTATTTATAGTTGTGGAAAAGATATATGAGCGATGTTAGTAGAGTAGAGATTTGATAACTAAAGTGCTGAATTAAGTTACAATATGCAAGAAAGATGGTAAATATTTACCCCAAAAAATGAGTCTTAGGTAATGTGTGATGTCGCCTGTGCTGTTAAAGACGTGTGATGTCACTGTACTTTGGTTAAAAGACAATATATATATATATATATATATATATATATATATATATATATATATATATATATATATATATATATATATATATATATATATATATTTATATATATATATTATATATATATATATATATATATATATATATATATATATATATATATATATATATATATATATATATATATATATATATATATATATATATATATATATATATATATATATGTATACATATATATGCAAAACAACCACTGTGAAAGAGTAGTGAAATTCCAAGCGCTTTCATGACTACTCACTGAAAATGTGAGTAGTCACGAAAGCGCTTGGAATTTAACTACTCTTTCACAGTGGTTGTTCTGCATATTTTAAAATCACCTGTTTAGTGTGATCTTATTATATATATATATATATATATATATATATATATATATATATATATATATATATATATATATATATATATATATGGCAGACATGACATCTCCACTGCCTCCAGCCTTCTCCTCGCTGCAACATTCATCACCCACGCTTCACACCCATACCAACGCTCTTATATGGGTGTGAAGCGTGGGTGATGAATGTTGCAGCGAGGAGAAGGCTGGAGGCAGTGGAGATGTCATGTCTGAGGGCAATGTGTGGTGTGAATATAATGCAGAGAATTCGTAGTTTGGAAGTTAGGAGGAGGTGCGGGATTACCAAAACTGTTGTCCAGAGGGCTGAGGAAGGGTTGTTGAGGTGGTTCGGACATGTAGAGAGAATGGAGCGAAACAGAATGACTTCAAGAGTGTATCAGTCTGTAGTGGAAGGAAGGCGGGGTAGGGGTCGGCCTAGGAAGGGTTGGAGGGAGGGGGTAAAGGAGGTTTTGTGTGCGAGGGGCTTGGACTTCCAGCAGGCATGCTTGAGCGTGTTTGATAGGAGTGAATGGAGACAAATGGTTTTTAATACTTGACGTGCTGTTGGAGTGTGAGCAAAGTAACATTTATGAAGGGATTCAGGGAAACCGGCAGGCCGGACTTGAGTCCTGGAGATGGGAAGTACAGTGCCTGCACTCTGAAGGAGGGGTGTTAATGTTGCAGTTTAAAAACTGTAGTGTAAAGCACCCTTCTGGCAAGACAGTGATGGAGTGAATGATGGTGAAAGTTTTTCTTTTTCGGGCCACCCTGCCTTGGTGGGAATCGGCCGGTGTGATAATAAAATAATAAAAATAAATATATATATATATATATATATATATATATATATATATATATATATATATATATATATATATATATATATATATATATATATATATATGTATGTATATGTATACAAGGCAAGCCATCATGTAGACCAGAACTTTATTAACATACTGTGTTAAAACTCTGTACACACATTTTACATGTGCGTACATGTATGTATATATACAAACATTTGCGACCTTCAAATTCATTTATGAAACACGAAAAACAGAAGTTTTTTAAATTTGTTGCAATTTTCATGGAGGAGATTTAGAGATTCTCACTTTCACTCATACATACACAATAACATGTACACGTGACATTCATACATGTTATAAGCATTCATACATAATAACATGTACACATGACAATCAAACACACAACATGTACACATGACAATCATCAACAGACATCATGTACACATGACAATCATCAACACACAGCATGTATACATGACAATCATAAACACACAACATGTATACATGACAGTCATCAACACACAACATGTACACATGACAATCAACAGACAACATGTACACATTGTACACATACACAGTAACACGTGTATTAATGTGTACATAATGACACGTACACAAGACAATCATCAATTTACATGTACACATGGCACACATACACAATAACAGGTGTATTTAATTTGTACATATAATGTACACATGACACTCATCAACAGACATGTACACATGATAATCTTCAACACACAACATGTACACATGACAATCATCAACACACAACATGTACACATGACAATCATCAACACACAACATGTACACATGACAATCATCAACACACAACATGTACACATGACAATCATCAACACACAACATGTACACATGACAATCAACACACATGTACACATGACAATCATCAACACACAACATGTACAAATAATAATCATCAACAAACATGTACACATGACAATCATCAACACACAACATGTACACATGGCACACATACACAACACGTGTATTTAATGTGTACATAATAACATGTGCACATGACACACAGTCCTCCACTAGTGCCTCAGTCGTGTCACATCTTTAAATATTCACAAGTTACACAAAGGATGTTCTCAAATTACTGTAAACCAACATTTTTTTGTCTTATATATTCTGAATATTGAAGCACATACATATATCTAAATTTCCCATATATTGTCTCTGCTACATTGTTTAATCATGTGGACGAGTACATGTATGTCTATGAGAATGTGTACACATGTATGTGTACGGAAGTGTTCGTGGGATGGGCTTTGGAGTGATATGTTTGTGTGTATGTATGTGTGATCTCAGACATATTATAGTGATAGGAGATAACTGTGTACATTGTTGTGTGCGTATTTGTAGTATATGGGATTGCGTATGATTTTTTATGCATGCAAGTGTATGTATAATGATGTATGAGTAAGGTGAATGTGTTTAAACGTATAAATATTTGTGAAAATACTTATATATGTGTATGCAAACAATTTCTGCGCTTGTTAGGCTTTCGGTGCCAAATGTAAAAGACGGATAAATAAACAAAAATGAAAGCAGTGTAATATTTAACATAGTTATGATGGTGGTGGACAAATTAACCAACATTTTGGTATTCATCTGCAATAATAAAACACTCTCAAATACTTTTAAACAGCTAAATAAGTAAAAAACAACTTGTTCTTCATATATTTTCATAGTGTAACATAAAAGGATTTCCAAAATTTACGTTAATTAGCCTCTCGGAGGTGGCGGAACTGTGAGGCAGCTTGGTGGCGTCTAGCTGACCTACGGTCGCGGCTGTCTTGGTGGGTGTAATTACTGGACGCAGTTGTCTGTGTGTGTCACCTCCAGTAATTCCACACACCTGGACAGTCTCTACCGTAGACCAGCTAGACAAGACCAAGTTTCCATGCAGCGAGGTCACTGAGGGTGGCAACCGCTGACTCTGGGGAAGTGGGGAAGGGAGTCCACCTGAGGTGACACTAGTGGACTCGTGGAGACACTGATCCAGGGAAGGCACCGCTGACTCTGAGGAAGTGGGGAAGGGAGTCCACTCAGGTGACACAAGTGGACTCCTGGAGACACCGATCCGGGGAAGGCACCGCTGACTCTGGGGGAGTGGGGAAGGGAGTCCACTCAGGTGACACAAGTGGACTCCTGGAGACACTGATCCGGGGAAGGCACCGCCGACCTTAGGGAAATGGGGAAGGGAAGACATCCGGGAGCGAGCGGATGGATTCCTGGATACATGAACTTGAGGAAGGTTGTTGTTGAGGCTGACCTAAGGCAAGTGGGGAAGGGGAGACATCCGGGAGCGAGCGGATGGATTCCTGGATACATGAACCTGGGCAAGGCAAGAATACATGCAGTTGAGGCTGACCTTGGGTAAGTGGGGAAGGGAAGATATCCGGCGGTAGACGGAAGGATTCCTGGATACATGATCCTGGGGACGGCAAGAATACCGCTGACCTTGGGGAAGTGGGGCAGGGAGTTCAACTGAGGTGACATAAGTGGACTCCTGGAGACACTGATCCGGGGAAGGCACCGCCGACCTTAGGGAAATGGGGAAGGGAAGACATCCGGGAGCGAACGGATGGATTCCTGGATACATGAACTTGGGGAAGGTTGTCGTTGAGGCTGACCTTGGGTAATTGGGGAAGGGGAGACATCCGGGAGCGAACGGATGGATTCCTGGATACATGAACCTGGGGATGGCAAGAATACATGCAGTTGAGGCTGACCTTGGGTAAGTGGGGAAGGGAAGATATCCGGCGGTAGACGGAAGGATTCCTGGATACATGATCCTGGGGACGGCAAGAATACCGCTGACCTTGGGGAAGTGGGGAAGGGAGTCCACTAAGGTGACGTAAGTGGACTCCTGGAGACACTGATCCGGGGAAGGCACCGCCGACCTTAGGGAAATGGGGAAGGGAAGACATCCGGAGCGAGCGGATGGATTCCTGGATACATGAACTTGATGAAGGTTGTTGTTGAGGCTGACCTTAGGCAAGTCTGGAAGGGGAGACATCCGGGAGCGAGCGGATGGATTCCTGGATACATGAACCTGGGCAATGCAAGAATACATGCAGTTGAGGCTGACCTTGGGTTAGTGGGGAAGGGGAAACATCTGGTAGCGAACGGATGGATTCCAGGATACATGAACCTGGGCAATGCAAGAATACATGCAGTTGAGGCTGACCTTGGGTAAGTGGGGAAGGGAAGATATCCGGCGGTAGACGGAAGGATTCCTGGATGCATGATCCTGGGGACGGCAAGAATACCGCTGACCTTGGGGAAGTGGGGAAGGGAGTTCACCTGAGGTGACATAAGTGGACTCCTGGAGACACTGATCCGGGGAAGGCATCGCCGACCTTAGGGAAATGGGGAAGGGAAGACATCCGGGAGCGAACGGATGGATTCCTGGATACATGAACTTGGGGAAGGTTGTTGTTGAGGCTGACCTTGGGTAAATGGGAAATGGGAGACATCCGGGAGCGAGCGGATGGATTCCTGGATACAGGAACCTGGGGATGGCAAGAATACATGCAGTTGAGGCTGACCTTGGGTAAGTGGGGAAGGGGAGACATCTGGGAGCGAACGGATGGATACCTGGTTACATGAACCTGGGCAAGGCAAGAATACATGCAGTTGAGGCTGACCTTGGGTAAGTAGGGAAGGGAAAATATCCGGCGGTAGACGGAAGGATTCCTGGATACATGAACCTGGGGACAGCAAGAATACAGGTTGGTGAGGCTGACCTTAGGGAAGTGAGGAAGGGAAAACATCCGGAGGGAGACAGATGGATTCCTGGATACATGAACCTGGGGAAGGCTGAGGCTGGAAGGCAGAGAGAGAAAGAGAGGCGAGGCTGACCTTAGGGAAGTGAGGAAGGGGAGACATCCGGGGGCCCACGGATGGATTCCTGGACACATGAACCTGGGGAAGGCGAGGGGGGGGGGCGGACCTTAAAGACGAACCACTGGCCTCCACGTGGCAAGGTCTGGTAACTCAGAGATAACTCTGAGGCTGACAGTGGTCGAAAATAATAGTTTCATTTTTATTATTATTATTATTATTAATATTTTTTGTTATTATTATTATTATTGTTATTATTATTATTATTATTATTCATGATTTAGATTCAAAAGCGTCAACTAGCCTCCCTGACAGTAGCATCGGTGTTGTTATTCCCACTCCAGCCTCCCTGACAGTAGCATCGGTGGTGTTATTCCCACTCCAGCCTCCCTGACAGTAGCATCGGTGGTGTTATTCCCACTCCAGCCTCCCTGACAGTAGCATCGGTGGTGTTATTCCCACTCCAGCCTCCATGACAGTAGCATCGGTGGTGTTATTCCCACTCAAGCCTCCCTGACAGTAGCATCGGTTGTGTTATTCCCACTCCAGCCTCCATGACAGTAGCATCAGTGGTGTTATTCCCACTCAAGCCTCCCTGACAGTAGCATCGGTGGTGTTATTCCCACTCCAGCCTCCCTGACAGTAGCATCAGTGGTGTTATTCCCACTCTAGCCTCCCTGACAGTAGCAGCGGTGGTGTTATTCCCACTCCAGCCTCCCTGACAGTAGCATCGGTGGTGTTATTCCCACTGCAGCCTCCCTGACAGTAGCATCGGTGGTGTTATTCCCACTCCAGCCTCCCCGACAGTAGCATCGGTGGTGTTATTCCCACTCCAGCCTCCCTGACAGTAGCATCGGTGGTGTTATTCCCACTCCAGCCTCCCTGACAGTAGCATCGGTGGTGTTATTCCCACTCCAGCCTCCCTGACAGTAGCATCTGTGGTGTTATTCCCACTCCAGCCTCCATGACAGTAGCATCGGTTGTGTTATTCCCACTCCAGCCTCCCTAACAGTAGCATCGGTGGTGTTATTCCCACTCCATCCTCCCTAACAGTAGCATCGTGGTGTTATTCCCACTCCAGCCTCCCTGACAGTAGCATCGGTGGTGTTATTCCCACTCCAGCCTCTCTAACAGTAGCATCGTGGTGTTATTCCCACTCCAGCCTCACTGACAGTAGCATCGGTGGTGTTATTCCCACTCCAGCCTCCCTGACAGTAGCATCGGTGGTGTTATTCCCACTCGAGCCTCCCTGACAGTAGCATCGGTGGTGTTATTCCCACTCCAGCCTCCCTGACAGTAGCATCGGTGGTGTTATTCCCACTCCAGCCTCCCTGACAGTAGCATCGGTGGTGTTATTCCCACTCCAGCCTCCCTGACAGTAGCATCGGTGGTGTTATTCCCACTCCAGCCTCCCTGACAGTAGCATCGGTGGTGTTATTCCCACTCCAGCCTCTCTAACAGTAGCATCGGTGGTGTTATTCCCACTCCAGCCTCCCTGACAGTAGCATCGGTGGTGTTATTCCCACTGCAGCCTCTCTAACAGTAGCATCGGTGGTGTTATTCCCACTCCAGCCTCCCTGACAGTAGCATCGGTGGTGTTATTCCCACTGCAGCCTCTCTAACAGTAGCATCGGTGGTGTTATTCCCACTCCAGCCTCCCTGACAGTAGCATCGGTGGTGTTATTCCCACTGCAGCCTCTCTAACAGTAGCATCGGTGGTGTTATTCCCACTCCAGCCTCCCTGACAGTAGCATCGGTGGTGTTATTCCCACTCCAGCCTCCCTGACAGTAGCATCGGTGGTGTTATTCCCACTCCAGCCTCTCTAACAGTAGCATCGGTGGTGTTATTCCCACTCCAGCCTCCCTGACAGTAGCATCGGTGGTGTTATTCCCACTGCAGCCTCTCTAACAGTAGCATCGGTGGTGTTATTCCCACTCCAGCCTCCCTGACAGTAGCATCGGTGGTGTTATTCCCACTGCAGCCTCTCTAACAGTAGCATCGGTGGTGTTATTCCCACTCCAGCCTCTCTAACAGTAGCATCGGTGGTGTTATTCCCACTCCAGCCTCCCTGACAGTAGCCCTTTAAAATGTACATTACATGACTGAAGTTAATTTGCAATGTGCACAAAGCTAGAGCCTTGACCCTTGCCGACGTGAAAATCCAGTCATCAGCAGTACCCACGGCGTCTGCTGTCTGATCTGGCTGGTGTCTGGCGTGCGACGCGTCCAAATAAACATTTGAACTTTTAATTCTGACTTCGGGCCACAAAATTAAATAAAACTATACATTTATGTTAATTTTGTTCTTTGTAAAGCATTTGTGGTACTTAAGTATTCGTGACTTAGGTTTTATCACAGTAAGTACACAAGTTACACAGACGGTAGCCAGTATTGAAATTTTACCTCAGAGTAGACCAGGTAAGCCAGCTGTTTTAGACCTTCGGGTAAAGGTCTTTTTAAGTAAGTCCACAGTGACTTTACAACAAAATGAAGGTAGGGTAGAAGGAATTATGTCTTTAAAGGACGGATGTAGCACATGCTCCCTCTTGTGCAAGGATATATTATCAGTGACAGAAGATACTTACATTAGATTAGATATTGTATTGATAGGAATAACCTGATCTACTATTAGGACTGTGGGTGTAGTCTGCTTACCAGTCTGATTACCTGCCTGTACGTATTACACATGATATACCTTTTGAAGGTGTTGACTTTCTGTTAAGTAATAATGTGATGGGTCTTCTTGAATGTAAGAAACCATTGGTTTAGAGAGACCCAGAATCACAAGTATGGAAGAAAAAAGCTAGGCTACTGTGTCTGAGCTGTTCCCAGTGTGTGCTGTAACTAGGAAAATGTCAAAGGGAAAAGCTTCTATGCCTCTCCTTGATTCTTCTGATGCTGAAGAAGATTTGGGTTTGGGAAATTGATTCCTGGAGTCTAGCCTGCAGGAGACTCAGAGTATTGATGAACCGTCCCAGGTGGGACCGGGTTTGAGTGGGGGTCTGCGAGTTGGCATATGAGTGGCGATTCCTACTCCAGAACAGGTGATCAAGGCCCAGGGGTGTGACGATACCCTGAAGGTTAATAGATCATCGGCAGTTAGCGAGAGGGAAGCCTCCCAACTAATTAAATTTTTTTTTTCTTTACACAGAAGTTGTTTTAATGAGAAAAACTTTGTGATGAATACCTTGTGATGGAGCATAAGAGGCAGTTTACCAAGTGTTTAAGCCAGAGACATTTAGGTATCAAGTTTTACGTTTGGCCCATGATGTTCCCATGGGAGGATATTTAGGTATAAATAAACATGGGCAAGGTCTCCAAACATTTTTACGGGCCACAGATATGGGAGTCAGTGGGTAAGTATACTGAATCATGTCTCATTTGTCAAAGTGGAGGAAAACCTAATCAGGGGAATAAACCTGCCCCACTTAAACCAATTGCGGCAGTTGGAGAACCTTTTATCAGGCTAGTTATGGAGTATGTGGCTCCATTACCCAAAACTAAGATGGGTCTATCTGGAGGGTATTCCGGTGATCAACGTCCCCGCTGCCCGGTCCACGACCAGGCCTCCCTGTTAATCAAGGCATGAACAACCAGGCTGTTACTGCTGGCCGCAAGTAGTCCAACGTACGAACCACAGCCCGGCTGATCCGGCACCGACTTGAAGGCAGACAGGGGCCTATTGGTAATTCTCCTTATGCCTGGTGGAAGACTGTTGAATAGTCTTAAGCTCCGGACACTTGTGGTGTTTTCTCTTAGTGTATCAATGGCGCCCCTACTTTTCACTGGGGGTATTTTACATTACCTGCCAGGTCTTTTATTTTCGTAGGGAGTGATTTCTGTGTGCAGATTCGGGGCCATCCCTTCTAGAATTTTCTAAGTGTAGATTATGATATCTCTCTCTCGCCTGCTTTCCAACGAGTACAAGTCAAGTGCTTCCAGGCGTTCCCAGTAGCTGAGGTGTTTGATGGAACTTATATGTGCTATAAAGGTTCTCTGTATACTCTCTTGATCTGCAATTTCACCTGCTTTAAAGAGAGATATTAATGTATAGCAATATTCCAGAAAAAAGAGAACAAGTGATTTGAAAAAGAACATCAATGGCTTGGCATGCCTTCTTTTAAACGTTCTCATTATCCATCCTATCATTTTCTTTGCACCTGTGATCGTGGCACATTTGTGATCCTTGAAAGAAGAATCTTCAGACATCACCACTCCCAGGTCCCTCACATTTTTTCCGCTCTATTGTATGATCAAAGTTTGTAGTATACTCTGTTCAAGTTATTATCTCCTCCAGTTTTCCATAACGGAGTAGTTGAAATTTGTCTTCATTAAACATCATATTGCTTTCCGTTTTCCAACCAATGGAAAACTTGTTGTATATCTTCTTGGAGGTTAACCGTGTCCTAAATAGATCACAGTCTCATGCAGATCCTAGTATCTACTGCAAAGGATGACATGGTGCTGTGGATTCCACCTCTGTCTATGTCTGATATGAGGATGAGGAACAGGATGAGGGCGAGTACTGTGCCTTGTGAAACAGAGCTTTTCACTATGGCAGCTTCCGATTTAACTCTGTTGACAACTATTCTTGTGTTCGATTGGTTAGGAACTTGAAGATCCATCTCTGCACTTTGCTAGTTATTCCTTTAGCACGTATTTTGTGCACTATTACACCATGATCGCACTTGTCAAAGGCTTTTGCAAAGTCTGTGTATATTACAGCTGCATTCTGTTTTTCTTCCAGTTCATTTAAGTGATCCAGTTGTTGCGAGAGGCAGGAGCGACCTGCTCTAAACCCATGTTGCCCTGGATTGTGCAGTTTTTGGGAATCCAAGTGGTTTGCAAGAGTGCTTCTTAGCACTATTTCAAAGATTTATATGATGTGGGACGTTAGAGATATTGGTCTACAGTAGTGGGGCTATATCCGTTGTTTTTTTAAGTGACTGTGGAATTTCACTCAAGTTTAAGCTCCTTCTCCATAGTATACTTAGGGCACGCGAAAGGGTTTCTTGCAGTTTTTAATGAACACAGAGTTCCACAAGTCTATGCCTGGGTCTGAGTACAGGGGCATGTTGTCAATGGCTTTCTCAAAGTCAGAAATATGGCATTCATTGATGGAGTTTTGAGGCCCATTCATGAAAAAAATCATTTACATTGTCGATCTTCAGACTGATTAGTGGATTTCAGTATCTCACTCATTTCTTTATTGTCAACTGTGTAAGTGCCATCTTGTCTGAGCAAGGACCCGATACTAGATGTGATATTTGCCTGTTTTTGGCATATGAAAAGAAATATTTCGAAATTCTTTCAATTTCATTAATCGAATTAGCTCCTACTGTATCTCCTCGGTCCTGTAAGAGTCCTTTAACTTACGTTCGATACTTTCCATTTGCCTGGTCAGTGCTTCTTTCCATGTATCAGATAATCTAGCGTTCTTGAGGATCTCAGTGATTCTTCATCGATTCTGTAGGGGGTGCATCTTTCTCCAGTTTATTTTTTATCTTCTTTCTTAGGGATATATGCCTTGAACATACTTCAGCTGCCAGGAAGTTGATCCTTTCAAGGCACTGGTTTGGATCCATGTTAAGATATCTTCCAACATGTTTCATTTAAGACATGGTTCACCTGGTCCCAGTTGATGTTCTTGTTGTTAAAATTGTCTTTGGTGAAGACATCTTTATAGATGCAAATCTGAACTTCGATTAGATTGTGATTGGAATTAGTTGTTTTTGATATTGTTATGTTTATTACCAGGTCCTCATTATTTGTGAAGTTAAATTTAAAGTCAAGTGTATTTTCCAGTCTTGTTGGCTCCACTATCTGCTGATTTAAGGTGTGTTTATCGCAGAGATTTAATAGCTCATGTGTATGTGACCTTTCATCTGCGCTGTCTCCAAGGATTGTTTCTACTGTAACATTATTTGCTAAATTCTTCCATTTTGAATGCCTCAGGTTGAAATCACCAAGCAGTTAGATATTTGGGGATGGAGCTGGAAGGCTTCCCAGACAGTAATAAGTTTTCAGTAGCGTTCCTTGAACTGTTGGGAGGTTGCTTCTGGTGGCTTATATACAACCACGATGACTAGGTTTTCGTTTTCGATCATTATTGTTAGAATGTTAACTACCTCATTTGTGGTGTTCAGCATCTTCGTCCAGATGAGTGGCTCTATGACAAACAGGCCAACCCCCTCCCCTTGTTGTCTGTTTTTTTTCTGTCGCATCTAAAAATTTTGTATCCATTTATCCATATTTCATGGTCAAAGTGATCTGTGAAGGCTGCAGACATCGCATTTGACTCCTCTAGAAGACCAATGATGAAAGATATTTTGTTGTTGGTGGATGGCTTAAGGCTCTGTATAATAACAAATATAAACGAGGTTGTATTCTGCGTTTGTTGGGGGGATTTTGTTATTGGCATCAGTAGATGTAGCTCTGGAGGGCCACGGGGGGTCACTGGCTGTGCCTCCAGTCCAACAAGGCTCCAAGGTGATGGACTACTTTGTTATTTCCTTCAATTTGTTTCGTTTCTTGCAACTAAAAAATCACTTGGAGTGTGGTTTGTTGTAGCTGCTATTGTTTGTCTTGTGAGGTCTGTACCTCCTGGTTCCTTTTAGATGGCATGCAGAGCAGGTGGTATTGTAGCACTGTTTTTGGAGGACCGAAGAGTGGCACATTTCTGGGAGAAAGAATTTGCAGGAGGGAGAACGACACACTCCTTTAGACAGGAGGTAACGACATTTTTTGGGATGCTCAGAGTCGCATGTCACATTTGTTTTTCCTGATATACCATGTTTACAGATATCCCAAACATAGAATTTGCACAATTTCGCTTATGGTAAGGTAGAATTTTTGAAAGGTGTGTTCTCAATTTGTGCAGTACCCAGTACTTACTATTATCTGTTCTACTACCAGGATCCCCGAGGCCATCCCGCTACTTAAAACTATACATGTGGTTTTGAGAGCACTAGTGAAATTTTTTACTAAAGTTGGGATCCCTAAAGGAAATTCAGACAGATCTTGGGTCAGATTTTACATCTAAATATTTTCGCACAGTCCTGGGGTAATTTAACATAAGACTGACAACCTCCACAGCCTATCACTCGGAAAGTCAAGGGTTGTTGGAGCGGGCTTACAAGTCTCTCAAGACCATGATACTTGTTTATTGTACCCACCACCAGAAGCACTAGGATGACGGTATTCCCCTACTTTTGTTTGCCGTGAGGGACAGCACTCAGGAATCATTAGGCTGTAGTCCTTTAGAACAGATCTTTGGTCACCAAGTAGGGAGGTCATTGACTGTTTTGATGGGTTGTGTCTGGGGTGGGTGAGCTGGGTGGATGAGTTGTGTGTGGCTGTTCCCGGGCTGTTCTGTGTTTGTATTAGGGAGTTTAAATTTCTGTGTTTGTCTTTGTGTGCTTTAGGTCTGTATACTTGTGTGCGAGTAGTTGGGTGAGTGGGGTGGTGGTGTTGCTGGGTGGGCTTGGTGAGTGGGGTGGTGGTGTTGCTGGGTGGGCTTGGTGAGTGGGGTGGTGGTGTTGATGGGTGGGCTTGGTGAGTGGGGTGGTGGTGTTGCTGGGTGGGCTTGGTGAGTGGGGTGGTGGTGTTGCTGGGTGGGCTGGGTGAGTGGGGTGGTGGTGTTGCTGGGTGGGCTTGGTGAGTGGGGTGGTGGTGTTGCTGGGTGGGCTTGGTGAGTGGGGTGGTGGTGTTGCTGGGTGGGCTGGATGAGTGGGGTGGTGGTGTTGCTGGGTGGGCTGGGTGAGTGGGGTGGTGGTGTTGCTGGGTGGGCTTGGTGTGTGGGGTGATGGTGCTGCTGGGTGGGCTTGGTGAATGGGGTGGTACTCGCCTAGTTGTACTTCCGTAGTTGTGGATGCAGGGGTCGAATCACAGGTCCTGGCCCCGCCTCTTCACTGGCCGCTACTAAGTCACTCTTCCTGCTCCATGAGCTTTATCATACCTCTTCTTAAAGCTATGTATAGATCCTACCTCCACTACATCACTGAACAGACTATTCCACTTTCTGACAACTCTCCTGACTTCCAGTGTCGTCAGGTTGATTTTCCTTAATTAACCTTTCCTTGTAGGACATACCCCTTAGCTCCGGGACTAGTTTTATTGCAAACCTTTTCACTTTCGCTAGCTTCCTTACATGCTTGATTTGGTATGGGTTCCAAACTTTTGCTGCATACTCCAATATGGGTCTGACGTACACGGTGTACAGGGTCCTGAACGATTCCTTATTAAGCTGTCGGAATGCTGTTCTGAGGTTTGCTAGGCGTAAGTATGCTGCAGTATACTTCCCTGATCTATTGCAGTGCGCCTCCGGAGATGAACCCGGTGTTATACTCACCCGAAGATCCTTTTCCTTGAGTGAGGTTTATAGTTTGTGGTCCCCTAGACTGTACTCCGTCTGCGGTCTTCTTTCCCCTTCCCCAATCTTCATGACTTTTCATTTGGTGGGATTGAACTCCAGGAGCCAGTTGCTGAAAACCGCCCGCAGCCTGTCCAAATCCTTTCGTAGTTCTGCTTGGTCTCAGACCGGGCCTCGAGGGCATTGACCCCCAAAACCCTCTCCAGGAAAACTCCAGGTTCTCGTCCGTTTGAATTATTCTCATCAACTTCACATCATCTGCAAACAGGGACATTTCGGAGTCTATTCCTTCCATCTTGTTCACAAATACCAGAAACAGCACCGGTCCTAAGACTGACCCCTGTGGAACCCCGCTCTTTACAGGTATCCACTCTGACACATCGCCATGCACCATGACTCGCTGTTGTCTTCTTGACAGGTATTCCCTGATCCATTGCAGTGTCTTTCCTGTTATCCCTGCCTGGTCCTCCAGCTTTTAGACTAATCTCTCGTGGAACTGTCAAACGCCTTCTTACAGTCCAAGAAAATGCAGTCTACCTACCCCTCTCTCTCTTGTCCTACTGCTGTCACCCTGTTACAAAACTCCAGTAGGTTTGTGATATAGGATTTCACGTCCCTGAACCCGTGCTGGCTGCTGTTGATAAGCTCGTTCCTTTCTAGGTGCTCCACCACTCTTCTCCTGATAATCTTCTCCATGACACTGGTCTGCAGTTTAATGCTTCATGTTTGTCTCCTTTTTTAAAAAATGGGACTACACTTGCTGTCTTCCATACCTCAGGTAGTCGCCCAGTTTCTATAGATGTGTTGAAGACTATTATTAGTGGTGCACACAGCGCCTCTGCTCCCTCTCTCAGGACCCATGGAGAGATGATATCTGGCCCCATCGCTTTTGAGATATCTAGCTCGCTTAGCAGCCTCTTCACTTCTTCCTCGGATGTATGTATTGTGTCCAGCACTTGATGTACCCGGCCTCTTTGTCTTTCTGGAGTCCCTTCTGTCTCCTCTGTGAACACTTCTTTGAATCTCATGTTGAGCTCCTCACATACATCTAGGTCGTTTTTTGTGATCTTCCATCCTTCCTTCCTCAGCCGAGTGTGGTACTTTGACAATGTTGGCTTTGTACATAACGGTCAGGCCTCCAACATCTTGTAATTCTTTTTCTTTCTCTCTCCCTCTCTCACTTTTTCCTTTGTCTCTCTCTCTCTCTCTCTCTCTCTCTCTCTCGAGGGAGAGAGAGAGAGAGAGAGAAAGTGAGTGAGTTTAGGTAAGACGCCATGTGGGGTGAGCTGGGAAGACGGGATAGGCAAAGATTAGCGGTGGAGAGGAGTGTCCACATTCGAAGAAAAAGAAAACAGGAAGAGCAGTTGTGAATGCATTGGTCTCATGGTAGTTGAGATCTTGAGTCTTGAGAAACTCTCCTACATATAAGAAGCTCTTTTTTTTTCCCCACAAAAAAAAAAGTCTTGGAAAATCACCATGCGCCTTATATGCTCAACGTCAGGTCAAGGGAAGGCTCTGGGTTACTCTTTAGCAGTTGTTTACAATTTTATGTTATAACTTATTTGAAACATATGCTTGTGCGCCTTGTATGCCGGAAAATGCAGTATGTTCAAAACGTGGTATCTTTATTTTCAAGACGTTTCGCCATCCATTGACTTGAATACAATATAGAGTCTATTTGACGGTGTTGAAACTGGGGACAGTAGGAGAGGAGGTAATCAGTCCCTCAGTGTAGATGAAGATATTCATCACCGTATTCTTGATGACTTTGAAGTATTGGCAGGAAGATGCTCGGTTATACATGAAGTAGAGGAAATGCAGCAGTTGAAGGTATCGTCACAATGGGCTGAACCTTAAGTGGAAGTAGGAAAGTGAGTAATAGCCAAGTATTGCGCCACAGGAGGTAGCTTTGTACCAAGATCCCATAGTATTGATGTGTCAGACAAGTATGGTAGTAGTATTTGTATATAATACCTACAAGCTGATGAATATCACACATGTGCAACACCTTGATTTTGATGATTATAACATGTGCAACACGCGGGTTTTGATGAATATGACATATGTGCAACACCTGAGTTTCTTTATTTTGAAAACGTTTCGCCAACCAGTGACTTTATCAATTGAATGGAGAGGTTATATGGTGCTGAAACTGGAAATTTTAGAAAACAAAGACATAATAATTCCGTCATCCTAGATGATAGAGCCAACTTTGTGGGCGAAACGTTGCCAGATAAGATCGTATTTTGCTGTATTAATGTCTCTCTTTTTCTATCACGTCGGTATTATTTTAGTTTTTAAGGTTCTTTTGGGTTCAAAATTATGAATTTTTGCATTAACATAAATTAAAAAATATATATATCTTTAAACATATGAGAGTAAATTTTAGAAAGGAGAAGAGGGTGACACGTACGTTGTGTTGTCTCTTCAGGCGGGACACTGTCGTGGGGTCGAATCCTGGCCTGCCGCAGTTTGGTAAATGATTGTATATATATATATATATTTTATTATTTTATTTTTATTATCACACCGGCCGATTCCCACCAAGGCAGGGTGGCCCGAAAAAGAAAAACTTTCACCATCATTCACTCCATCACTGTCTTGCCAGAAGGGTGCTTTACACTACAGTTTTTAAACTGCAACATTAACACCCCTCCTTCAGAGTGCAGGCACTGTACTTCCCATCTCCAGGACTCAAGTCCGGCCTGCCGGTTTCCCTGAATCCCTTCATAAATGTTACTTTGCTCACACTCCAACAGCACGTCAAGTATTAAAAACCATTTGTCTCCATTCACTCCTATCAAACACGCTCACGCATGCCTGCTGGAAGTCCAAGCCCCTCGCACACAAAACCTCCTTTACCCCCTCCCTCCAACCCTTCCTAGGCCGACCCCTACCCCGCCTTCCTTCCACTACAGACTGATACACTCTTGAAGTCATTCTGTTTCGCTCCATTCTCTCTACATGTCCGAACCACCTCAACAACCCTTCCTCAGCCCTCTGGACAACAGTTTTGGTAATCCCGCACCTCCTCCTAACTTCCAAACTACGAATTCTCTGCATTATATTCACACCACACATTGCCCTCAGACATGACATCTCCACTGCCTCCAGCCTTCTCCTCGCTGCAACATTCATCACCCACGCTTCACACCCATATAAGAGCGTTGGTAAAACTATACTCTCATACATTCCCCTCTTTGCCTCCAAGGACAAAGTTCTTTGTTTCCACAGACTCCTAAGTGCACCACTCACTCTTTTTCCCTCATCAATTCTATGATTCACCTCATCTTTCATAGACCCATCCGCTGACACGTCCACTCCCAAATATCTGAATACGTTCACCTCCTCCATACTCTCTCCCTCCAATCTGATATTCAATCTTTCATCACCTAATCTTTTTGTTATCCTCATAACCTTACTCTTTCCTGTATTCACCTTTAATTTTCTTCTTTTGCACACCCTACCAAATTCATCCACCAATCTCTGCAACTTCTCTTCAGAATCTCCCAAGAGCACAGTGTCATCAGCAAAGAGCAGCTGTGACAACTCCCACTTTGTGTGTGATTCTTTATCTTTTAACTCCACGCCTCTTGCCAAAACCCTCGCATTTACTTCTCTTACAACCCCATCTATAAATATATTAAACAACCACGGTGACATCACACATCCTTGTCTAAGGCCTACTTTTACTGGGAAAAAATTTCCCTCTTTCCTACATACTCTAACTTGAGCCTCACTATCCTCGTAAAAACTCTTCACTGCTTTCAGTAACCTACCTCCTACACCATACACTTGCAACATCTGCCACATTGCCCCCCTATCCACCCTGTCATACGCCTTTTCCAAATCCATAAATGCCACAAAGACCTCTTTAGCCTTATCTAAATACTGTTCACTTATATGTTTCACTGTAAACACCTGGTCCACACACCCCCTACCTTTCCTAAAGCCTCCTTGTTCATCTGCTATCCTATTCTCCGTCTTACTCTTAATTCTTTCAATTATAACTCTACCATACACTTTACCAGGTACACTCAACAGACTTATCCCCCTATAATTTTTGCACTCTCTTTTATCCCCTTTGCCTTTATACAAAGGAACTATGCATGCTCTCTGCCAATCCCTAGGTACCTTACCCTCTTCCATACATTTATTAAATAATTGCACCAACCACTCCAAAACTATATCCCCACCTGCTTTTAACATTTCTATCTTTATCCCATCAATCCCGGCTGCCTTACCCCCTTTCATTTTACCTACTGCCTCACGAACTTCCCCCACACTCACAACTGGCTCTTCCTCACTCCTACAAGATGTTATTCCTCCTTGCCCTATACACGAAATCACAGCTTCCCTATCTTCATCAACATTTAACAATTCCTCAAAATATTCCTTCCATCTTCCCAATACCTCTAACTCTCCATTTAATAACTCTCCTCTCCTATTTTTAACTGACAAATCCATTTGTTCTCTAGGCTTTCTTAACTTGTTAATCTCACTCCAAAACTTTTTCTTATTTTCAACAAAATTTGTTGATAACATCTCACCCACTCTCTCATTTGCTCTCTTTTTACATTGCTTCACCACTCTCTTAACTTCTCTCTTTTTCTCCATATACTCTTCCCTCCTTGCATCACTTCTACTTTGTAAAAACTTCTCATATGCTAACTTTTTCTCCCTTACTACTCTCTTTACATCATCATTCCACCAATCGCTCCTCTTCCCTCCTGCACCCACTTTCCTGTAACCACAAACTTCTGCTGAACACTCTAACACTACATTTTTAAACCTACCCCATACCTCTTCGACCCCATTGCCTATGCTCTCATTAGCCCATCTATCCTCCAATAGCTGTTTATATCTTACCCTAACTGCCTCCTCTTTTAGTTTATAAACCTTCACCTCTCTCTTCCCTGATGCTTCTATTCTCCTTGTATCCCATCTACCTTTTACTCTCAGTATAGCTACAACTAGAAAGTGATCTGATATATCTGTGGCCCCTCTATAAACATGTACATCCTGAAGTCTACTCAACAGTCTTTTATCTACCAATACATAATCCAACAAACTACTGTCATTTCGCCCTACATCATATCGTGTATACTTATTTATCCTCTTTTTCTTAAAATATGTATTACCTATAACTAAACCCCTTTCTATACAAAGTTCCATCAAAGGGCTCCCATTATCATTTACACCTGGCACCCCAAACTTACCTACCACACCCTCTCTAAAAGTTTCTCCTACTTTAGCATTCAAGTCCCCTACCACAATTACTCTCTCACTTGGTTCAAAGGCTCCTATACATTCACTTAACATCTCCCAAAATCTCTCTCTCTCCTCTGCATTCCTCTCTTCTCCAGGTGCATACACGCTTATTATGACCCACTTCTCGCATCCAACCTTTACTTTAATCCACATAATTCTTGAATTTACACATTCATATTCTCTTTTCTCCTTCCATAACTGATCATTTAACATTACTGCTACCCCTTCCTTTGCTCTAACTCTCTCAGATATATATATATATATATATATATATATATATATATATATATGTATATATATATATATATATATATATATATATATGTATATATATATATATATATATATATATGTATATATATATATATATATGTATATATATATGTCGTGCCGAATATGTAAAACTGGTCAATTAGCAAGAACTCATTTAAAATTAAGTCCTTTCTAAAAATTTCCCTGATACGTTTAAAGATATATTTTTTTCATTATTATTAATGTAAAAAAATTTAATTTTGTTTCAAAAGAATCTTAGAAAACTTACCTAACCTTATTATAACAAGAACAATTTATTTTAGTCTAACCCAACTAGATATATTTTAGATTTGTTTACGATAATTTAATACTAAACAAACACAGTGAAATATATTTTTTTCGTTAGGTTCAGAATGATTTTTGGCGAAATTATTACGTACACAAATTTTCGCTTGTCTTATATGGCAAGATGAGCGTTGTTATTTAAGCCAAGATCGCAAGTTCTGCCTATTCGGCACGACATATATATATATATATATATATATATATATATATATATATATATATATATATATATATATATATATATATATATATA
>NW_027195136.1:202500-225000 GCF_038502225.1 Cherax quadricarinatus | reverse complement strand
GCCGGAGCTTCCTCTTTCAGAGATTTAGTGTTGCGATGCAGAGGGGAAAAAATGCTTGCAGCATTCTGGGCACGTGGCCACCGCCAGGGGAGCTAGACGAAGTATTCCAGATGTAGCTCTGGGATGTTATCTGTGTTGTTCTATTCTCTATTGTATTTTTGTCAAATGTATTTTATAAAGTCTACATAAAATACAGAATTATTGTAAACTTATCTAAAATATATTTAGTTGGATTAGACTATTCGGCACGACATTATATATATATATATATATATATATATATATATATATATATATATATATATATATATATATATATATATATATATATATATATATATATATATATATATAGCAAATGAATATGTAAAACTGGTCAATTGGCAAGAACTAATTTAAAATTAAGTCCTTTCTGAAATTTTCTCTTATACGTTTAAAGATATATTTTTTTCACTAATGTTAATGTAAAATTTTTTAATTTTGCACCAAAAGAATCTTAGAAAACTTACCTAACCTTATTATAACAAGAACAATTTATTTTAGCCTAACCCAACTAAGTATATCTTAGATTAGTTTACAATAATTTAATACTAAACAAACACAGTGAACTATATTTTTTTTCGTTAGGTTCAGAATGATTTTGGCGAAATTATTGCATACACAAATTTTCGCTTGTCCTATATGGCAAGATGAACGTTGCTATTTAAGCCAAGATCGCAAATTCTGCCTATTCGGCACGACACACACACACACACACACACACACACATATATATATATATATATATATATATATATATATATATATATATATATATATATATATATATGCTAGGAATTCGCAAGAGCAGACGAAATATTCACAAACACTGATCTCTGGCTGAAGGAGACTCGAACCTACGAACCTTAGAACAAGGTACGCAGTGCTTTACCAACCTAGCTACACTGGTCCAATACCTTGGCGCCTAGCTTACGCTAGGCAGCCAGCTTTCGGGGAGAAGGCTTACAGCTTTTCATCTCATCCCCTGCATGCATCAGCCTACTAGAGATTTTAACAATGCTTGAAAGCTGGAAAGCTGTCTGCCTTGGATCAACGTCTAGCGTGATCTAGGCGCCAATGTATTGGACCAGTGTAGCTAGGTTGGTAAAGCACTGTGTACCTTGTTCCAAGGTTCGTAGGTTCGAGTCTCCTTCAGTCAGAGATTAGTATATATCTTTCTTCTTTCAACACACCGGCCGTATCCCACCAAGGCGGGGTGGCCCAAAAGGAAAAACGAAAGTTTCTCTTTTTACATTTAGTAATATATACAGAAGAAGGAATTACTATCCCCTTGCTCCCGGCATTTTAGTCGCCTCTTACAACACGCATGGCTTACGGAGGAAAAATTCTGTTCCACTTCCCCATGGAGGTAAGAGGAAATAAACAAGAACAAGTACTTGAAAGAAAATAGAAGAAAACCCAAAGGGGTGTGTATATGTATGCTTGTGCATGTATGTGTAGTGTGACATAAGTGTAAGTAGAAGTAGCAAGACGTACCTGAAATCTTGCATGTGTATGAGACAGAAAAAAAAAGACACCAGAAATCCTACCATCGGGTAAAACAATTACAGGCTTCAGTTTTACACTCACTTGGCAGGACGGTAGTACCTCCCTGGGTGGTTGCTGTCTACCAACCTACTACCTAGAATTAGTATATATATATATATATATATATATATATATATATATATATATATATATATATATATATATATATATATATATATATATATATATATATGTATGTATATATATATATATATATATATATATATATATATATATAGTATATATATATATATATATATATATATATATATATATATATATATGTGTGTGTGTGTGTGTGTGTGTGTGTCGTGCCGAATATGTAAAACTGGTCAATTAGCAAGAACTCATTTAAAATTAAATCCAATCTAAAATTTTCTCTTATACGTTTAAAGATATATTTTTTTCATTTATGTTAATGCAAAAAATTTTACTTTTGCACCAAAAGAATCTTAGAAAACTTACCTAACCTTATTATAACAAGAGCAATTTATTTTAGCCTAACCCAACTAAATATATTTTAGATTTATTTACAATAATTTAATGCTAAACAAACACAGTGAAATATATTTTTTTCGTTAGGTTTAGATTGATTTTGGCGAAATTATTGCATACAGAAATTTTCTCTTGTCCTATGTAGCAAGATGAGCGTTGCTATTTAAGCCAAGATCGCAAGTTCTGCCTATTCGGCACGACACATATATATATATATATATATATATATATATATATATATATATATATATATATATATATATATATATATATAAACATTGTATCTACGTCCACAGCAGGACTCGAGCCTAACTCTGTATCAGAGTCCACAGTACTTTACCACGGAGCTAGACCCAAGATAAGTATGAGCGCTTAGCCGAAGCTAAGCGATGTTACCCCATACCCCCGGGCACCAAGCTCGCTTGGTACCCTCATCACCTTACTCTTTTCTATGTTCACTTTCAACTTTCTACCTTTACACACACTCCGAAACTCGTCCACTAACCTTTGCAATTTTTCTTTAGAATTTCCCATAAGCACAGTATCATCAGCAAAAAGTAACTGTGTCAATTCCCATTTTGTATTTGATTCCCCTTAATTTAATCCCATCCCTCTCCCGAACACCCTAGCATTTACTTCTTTTACAACCCCATCTATAAATATGTTAAACAACCATGGTGACATTACACATCCCTGTCTAAGACCTACTTTTACCGGGAAGTATTCTCCCTCTCTTCTACACACCCTAACCTGAGCCTCACTATCCTCATAAAAACTCTTTACAGCATTTAGTAACTTACCACCTATTCCATATACTTGCAACATCTGCCACATTGCTCCTCCATCCACTCTATCATATGCCTTTTCTAAATCCATAAATGCAATAAAAACTTCCCTACCTTTATCTAAATATTGGTCACATATATGCTTCAAGGTAAACACTTGATCTACACATCCCCTACCCACTCTAAAACCTCCTTGCTCAACCGCAATCCTACATTCTGTCTTACCTCTAATTCTTTCAATAATAACCCTACCGTACACTTTTCCTGGTATACTCAGTAAACTTATTCCTCTATAATTTTTACAATGTCTTTTGTCCCCCTTCCCTTTATATAAAGGGACTATACATGCCTTCTGTTAATCCCTAGGTACCTTCCCCTCTATCATACATTTATTAAACAAAATACCAACCACTCTAACACTATATCCATCCCCCCCTGCTTTTAACATTTCTGTCGTGATCCCATCAGTTCCAGCTGCTTTACTCATTTTCATTCTACGTAGTGCCTCACGCACCTCCCCCACACTCACATCCTGTTCTTCTTCACTCCTAAATGATGGTATACCTTCCTGACCAGTGCATGAAATTACCGCCTCCCTTTCTTCGTCGACATTTAAAAGTTCCTCAAAATATTCTCTCTATCTACCCAATACCTCCCTCTCCCCATCTACTAACTCCCATACTCTGTTTTTAACTGACAAATCCATTCGTTCCCTAGGCTTTAACTTGTTTTACTCACTCCAAAAAATTTTCTTATTTTCATTAAAATTTCTTGACAGTGGCTCTCCCACTCTATCATCTGCTCTCCTTTTGCACTCTCTCACCACTCTCTTCACCTTTCTTTTACTCTCCATATACTCTACTCTTCTTATAACACTTCTGCTTTGTAAAAACCTCTCATAAGCTACCTTTTTCTCTTTTATCACACCCTTTACTTCATCATTCCACCAATCACAACCTTAACTTCATCATTCCACCAATCACAACCTTAACTTCATCATTCCACCAATCACAACCTTAACTTCATCATTCCACCAATCACAACCTTTACTTCATCATTCCACCAATCACCAATGTAGTGTGTTGAATATCCATGTAACACTTAAAAGTTTTCCTTCTCCTTAGTCAAACAACTGTCAATATTATGAATTATTTGATAATTTATTAGATAATTTAGTTCCATATTTTATGAATTAAATTTAGAAAATGAGAGAAAAAAATAATTTATTGACTTTCTATTAAGAGCTGGTTTGTTGAACTGTGTTAATAGTTTAATCTACTCTACTAGAGTTCAAAATGCTCTTGATCCTAAGTATTTAAGCTTCCTTCCTCTTCCTCGGATCAAGCCTTTTCGTGACTACTAGAGCTACTACTGCTGTACTACTACAACTACTACTATTACTATTAGAGCTACTACTACTATCCTACTACAACTACTACAGCTGCTACTACTATACTACTGCTACAGCTACTAATACTATACTACTACTACAGCTACTTATACTATATCACTACTAATAATAATAGTATACTACTGCTACTACTACTACTAATACTATACTACTTCTACTACTACCACTGCTACTACTAGTATACAACTACTACTACTAATACTATACTACTAAAAATACTAATACTATAATACTATTAATAATATACTAATACTACTACTTCCAATACTATACTTCAACTACTACTACTACTATACTACTACTACTAGTAATGCTATACTGCTACTAATACTAATACTACTACTAATACTATACTACTACTAGTGCTACAACTACTATTACTAATACTATACTACTGCTACTACTGTTACTACTACTACTATACTACTACTACTACTACTACTACTATTAATACTATACTACTACTACTACTATTAATACTATACTACTACTACTACTACTAGTACTACTACTATTAATACTATACTACTATTACTACTATTAATACTATACTACTACTACAACTATTACTGTACTACTACTACTACAACTAATACTATATTACTATAACTATTACTATACTACTAATACTATACTACTACTACAAGTACTATACTACTACTACCAGTACTATACTACTATACCAGTACTATACTACTACTACCAGTACTATACTACTACTACCAGTACTATACTACTACTACCAGTACTATACTACTACTAATAATAATAATAATAATTCTATTTTACTCCTAATAATAATAATACTAGTTCTATATTACTATTATTACTACTACTATACTACTTTTGTGCTACTACTACTAATACTAATACTATACTACTTCTACTACTACTACTGCTATACTACTATTATGCAACTACTACTACTATACTACTACTGCTCTTACTCTTCTACTACTACTATTCTACTACTACTAGTACTATTACTACTATACTACTACTATTCTGCTATTCTACTACTACTACTATTACTACTATTCTACTACTACTACTACTACTGTTACTACTACAACTACTATTTTACTACTGCTATACCACTTCAACTAATACTACTATTAATTCTAATAATAATAACTAGAATATTTATTGAGGTAACATTATCTTATGAAATCTTTTTATTCTCGTTTACGTCAGTTTTCACATTACTTCGCAAGACACTTTGTAAATTTTAGCGGTAACCCAGGGAAGCCTCACTTAACACATTCTTGCGGTAACCCAGGGAAGCCTCACTTAACACATTCTTGCGGTAACCCAGGGAAGCTTCACTTAACACATTCTTGCTGTAACCCAGGGAAGCTTCACTTAACACATTCTTGCGGTAACCCAGGGAAGCTTCACTTAACACATTCTTGCGGTAACCCAGGGAAGCTTCACTTAACACATTCTTGCGGTAACCCAGGGAAGCCTCACTTAACACATTCTTGCGGTAACCCAGGGAAGCTTCACTTAACACATTCTTGCGGTAACCCAGGGAAGCCTCACTTAACACATTCTTGCGGTAACCCAGGGAAGCCTCACTTAACACATTCTTGCATACTTATAAAAAAAGAAAAAGTGTCTTATTAAAATTTATTAACTGAACACATTCTTATGAACTAGGAATCACACAGTCACGGTCATGAGAAATGATCTGTTTGACTCACAACTCTGATTTTATACTTAAATGCTCAGCAAAGTGCAAGACATACAAAGATAACTTTGAGTTGTAGTCACCATCCCATATCCAGCATGTCTCTGAAAAGGTTAATGCCGCCCTGTAAACCCTTGCATAGATAAAAAAAATGCATAATTACTAAATCAATAGAAGAAACAGCTGAAGACGAGAGGGGAGGTATAGTGAATGAAAGGAGGCAATATGTAGGCAGCGATACACAGGAGCAGCAGGTACCCGTACTTTACACACAGAGGCACAATATACAAAGGCACAGAATAGGATGGGAGGCACAGTATAGAGGGTAATGAAAGTCTTGTAATCCTTTTCAAACATTTATTAAAAATATCAGAACACCCTCTTTTAAGAGAGAAAAAATAAGAATATTGTTCATTCATTGTGAAGTGATCTTATTATTACTTTTAAATTAGTGGAGACCAACTCATTTTCAGCTTTACAATGAAAGTTGTCTATTTTTAAGGAGTACAATGGTAAGACTCACTGAGGTAAACATCAGTATAACATCAGTTCACTCAAATGGTCTGACTAAGGGGGCTGTAGGGCAAATTTCCGCGCGCGCTCACCGAAAAATCGAAAAAATATGGAAATTTAGTTATATATACTGAAAAATAGCTCAACTCTTGGGCAACATAATGGTACCAGAATTAAGTAAGTAAATAAGTAAGTAGGTAAGTAAATTTATTCAGGTATACACAAATACAGTTACATAAAATTATCATACATAGCAGCATATGTGTAGAGAACCTGGGATAACCCAAAAAAGTCAGACAGAGTGACTTATTTCCATTGGGGTCCTTTTACCTTATTACTATACTATAAAGGTTATAATATTTTCTTATTATTCTACAATGAAGATAACATCTTATTATCATACTAAAAAGACTATCTACTACACTAGGGTCATTAAGACTATCTACAATACGAGGGTCATTACTAGGGATAAGGTAAAATTTACACGTATTTTAGCTAAAAAATAGAAAATCATTCCCCTCGCTTTCTGTAGCTACATTCATCAGACACTTTTTGGCAGTCTTCTTGAACTGGTTCATACTATGACTGGCTTTGGCATGTGCGGGTAGTCTGTTCCATTCCTTTATTGCTGTACAATAAAAGGTGTTTGACGCCTGGCCACTGACTGTGGGTACTACAAAGTTGTGTTCTCTCCCCCTAGTACTATGATTGCTTTGGTTCCCAACCTTGACAAAATTGACAGCAAGATATTCTGGACACTGTTCGTGAGCAATTTTATAAACATGATATAGCTTCAGTTGTTTTACTCTGTCTTCAACATTCAACATATCCAACTGCTGTAATTCATCCTGGCCTACATGTTCTCTTGGTCCCAGCCCCAGGATGAATCTTACGATTTTGTTCTGGGTGATTTGCAGTCTATCTTTCAGTTTTTTTGTCAAGGCAGAGTACCATGAAGAGCAAGCGTAATCCATATGGCATTGTATAAGGGCTAGACATAGGGTCCTGAGAGCCTCAGTAGGTAGACACTGTGTTTGTCTATACAGGAACTTCAGTCTGGCATTCGCTTTCTTTACTACACTGTTCCCTATCAATTCTCCTGACATGCATGGGTCAAAGGGGATTCCCAAATATTTTACTGATGAAACCAAAGTGATGGGCTCCCCATTACACTGAACATTAAAATTATTTACCCTTCTCAGTTTATGTTTCGTTCCAAAGAGAATGGCTTCAGTTTTCCCTAGGTGTAATGATAGTTTGTTGTCTACTAACCATTTGCTGCAGGACTCCAGTTCCAGTGTTAAAACGTTAGCAATATCTTGTGGGTCTTTACCTGTCACTAACAGAGCACTGTCATCTGCATACAGTAGGAGTTTGCACTTGACACTGATAGGCATATCATTGACATAACATAAGAATAATAAGGGACCCAGAATACTACCTTGGGGAACTCCACATGTTATCGGCAGGGGTTCTGATTCCGTTTTGTTGATTTTGACTATTTGTCTCCTGTTGCTAAGGTAGGACTTAAACCAGTCTACAGAACCTATACCGATAGCTTGAAGTTTCTTACATAATATATTGTGGTTGACAGTATCGAAGGCCTTTTGCAGGTCTAAGGTTACCATACCTATGAGGTTCCCTTTTGACATTTCAGTTCTCAGGTAATCCATCAGATTAATAAGGGAGGTATCGGTTGAGTAGGATCTTCTAAAGCCCGATTGATAGCTATGGAGAATGCTGTTGTCATTAAGGTACTTAACTACTTGAGAATACACCGCCCTCTCCAGAATTTTAAATATTATACTGAGTATACTAACAGGCCTATCTTGAAGATAGGAGTAACTCTGGCCTCCTTGAACCCCTCCGGTACGGTATTAGTGGTGATTGATAGATTTATTATGTGAGCAATAGGGATTGACAGTTCAGAAGCACCATCTTTTAGGAACTTAGACGGGATGTTATCAGGGCCTGTGCTCTTAGTTGGGTTTAACCTGCTTAGTTCTTTTTGAATGAAGTCATGAGATACACTTACTAGTTGACAACTGTTTGGGGTTACCCCTTTATTGGTATAGTATGTTTGAAACTTATCAGAGTCTGTGTTAAAGGTATTTGATGCAGCTGGTAGTTTACTTACTAGTGTTGATGCAACAGATGTGTAGTAGGAATTAAAGCAATTTGCCACCTTAGATGTTTCGTGGCATACCTCATTATCGATAGTGAGTACTATGTTAGACCTATCTACTGGCTTATGGCTATACCCCAACTGTTTTAGTTGTTGCCAGAGCTTTCTGGGGTTATGCTTATACTCTTCAATTTTTGAGCAATAGTGCTTTGCCTTTGCTCCTTTTATAAGCCTCTGTACTCTGTTCCTCACCCTTTGGAATTCATTTAGTGCTGCAATATCCTGTCTGTTTGCTTTAAATCTTTTTAGCAGCTGGTCTCTGAATTTCATATTATCTAATATCTCAGTAGTCATCCAGGGTTCAGTTCTTCGTTTAATCCTAACCTCTTTAACTGGTGCAATATTATTAAGAATGGTAGTGAACATTGTTTTGAATTTTTCCCAGGCATCGTTTACGTCCGTGCAACTTGTTATCTCTGTCCAGTCACAATTGTGTAGCCTATTTACCAGTGTTTCTTTACTGTAGTTTCTAGTTGACCTCATTTTTATTGTCCTGTGTAGGCCTATCCTATCCCTAGTGATTTTCCTGGTGCAGTAAATGATGAAATGATCACTAAGACCTGTGGTAATGACGCCTGACTGACTAATGTTCTCAGCGCGGTTACAAAGTATGTGGTCAATTAGGGTGGCTGAGAACTGTGTGATCCGGGTTGGTGTATTAATTAGTTGGGTGTAGCTATTTAATCCTAGAATTTGCTTATACCTTTTGCATAGCCCGTTATTTTGCTGCTGAAAACAGATATTGAAGTCGCCAAGTATTATTGTCTCGCAATTGTTTTCAACTCCGGACAAGACTCTGGAAAAGTCTTCTAAGTACTGGTCCTGGGTAGGAGGGCGGTAACTAGTTCCTACGACGTTTCTACAAGAAATTATAGTCATTTATATCAGGTATGGTGACGGCGATGTTGGTACCGAGTCTGCTCATGGCCCATATATTTTTCGGAGTTGTTTCCTTGTTTTTTATCGCCTTTTCTTGCATTATTCTTTCTAATATAATAACTGACTATTTGGTATCATAAAACAGTAGGCGGGACTTATCCGCAGACTGAGCGACAGCCGGGAACCAGATGGGAAGGCTCGGCAGTGTTCCCGCGCTCGAGGTGCCAGCCAGGAATCGCCCATTATTACGCTTATATCAGCTTATATATCAACTCTACGGCTTATTTGTCTATCAGAATTGATCTAATATGAGAGAAGCAGACCATTTAGTGAAGGATAGTCAGTAAAGACTTGTGCTGATTACGTGAGAGAAGATCCCTATAACACAATGATTGACAAAGCAACATGTTTCAATTTGGTTATCAGTGACTCACGAAATCGTAATACCATGATTGCAAACAAACCACGGAACGGGTGGTTTTACGACTCACTCGCCATGGTTTCGGGTTCGAACTCCACCCGTTCCGTGGTTTCTCTCAGTGGCATTTAATGGAAGCAGTAACAACTTAATCAAAGCTCAATGCCTAATTTTCAGTACATCACAGATGCAGATTCTGAAATTACGAAGAATTGTGAATACTTCATAGAATGAAATATATTGTTGTTGCAGAAAATGTATTCATAATAGTGAGTGAATCGATGAGTAAGTTTTATATTAGATGGGCTAAAGTGAAAGTCAGGTCGTAAGGTCAGAAGTAAGGTCAGAGGTAAGGTCAGAAGTAAGGTCAGAGGTAAGGTCAGGGGTAAGGTCGGAGGTAAGGTCAGAGGTAAGGTCAGTGTTAAGGTCAGTGTTAAGGTCAGAGGTAAGGTCAGAGGTAAGGTCAGAGGTAAGGTCAGAGATAAGGTCAGGGGTAAGGTCAGAGGTAAGGTCAGAGGTAAGGTCAGAGGTAAGGTCAGAGATAAGGTCAGGGGTAAGGTCAGAGGTAAGGTCAGGGTTAAGGTCAGAGGTAAGGTCAGAGGTAAGGTCAGAGGTAAGGTCAGAGGTAAGGTCAGAGGTAAGGTCAGGGTTAAGGTCAGAGGTACGGTCAGAGACATAAATCTAACTACCCTAAAAGAGTATGAGATTTGGTTGTCTTGAGTGTTTTCAGTAATTTAATTCTAAGAGTGTAGGAAAAAGAAAATCTGGTGTGGGACATGTTCACTGCGTTGAACGCTTTTAAAAGGAAGAATGTTTGTTGAACAAGTCAATGATAATTAGTTTTAACACCTTGTCCTGCTGTAACCAACATTTCTCATAAGAAAATAAAAGAAATTTCACAGTTCGCTCTAGAAAAGATAATTTAAAGCATTAAATCTCTTATAGTTGCTTCAAGAGCTGATATATTGATATACAGAAGTGTGGACACCAAACAAAATTTCATAATCCATTTGAATGGCTCAAGTGGAATAATTCAGACTGAACTCATTACGTTTTTTATGAGTTTACTGCAAGCATGTTCAAAATCTTTGGTAGGAAATGCATTTGTGAACAATCTTTTTCAACTGCAATCTCTCTCTTCAGAATCTCCCAAAAGCACAGTGTCATCAGCAAAAGAGCAACTGCGATAACTTCCACTTTGTGTTAGATTCTTTATCTTTTAACCCCACACCTCTTGCCAATACCCGCGCAACCCCATCAATAAATATATTGAACAACCATGGTGACATCACACATCCTTGTTTAAGGCCTACTTTTACTGAGATATAATCTCCCTCTCTCCTACATACTCTAACCTGAGCCTCACTATCGTCGTCAAAGCTCTTCACTGATTTCAGTAACCTACCTCCTATTCCATACACCTGCAACGTCTGTCACATTACACCCCTATCCACCCTGTCATACGCCTTTTCCAAATCCATAAATGCCACAAAAACCTCTTTACCCTTATCTAAATATTGTTCACCTAAATGTTTCACTGTAAACACTTGGTCTACACACCCCCTACCTTTCCTAAAGCCTCCTTATTCATCTGCTATCCTACTCTCCGTCTTACTCTTAATTCTTTCAAAAATGACTCTGCCATACACTTTACCAGTTATACTCAACAGACTTATTCCCCTATATTTTTTTACACTCTCTTTTGTCCCCTTATGCCTTATGCATGCTCTCTGCCAGTCCCTAGGCACCTTACCCTCTTACATACATTTATTAAATAATAGCACCACTTGTTTTTAACATTTCCATCTTGAATCCCATCAGTTCCAGCTACCATACCCCCTTTCATTCTACCTACTGCCTCTGGAACTTTCCCACACTCACAACTGACTCTTCCTCACTCCTCAACTTAATAATCTCACTCCAGAACTTTTTCTTATTTTCAACATTCCACCAGTCGCTCTTCTTCCCTCCCTCACCTACTTTCCTATAACCACAAACTTTTCCTGAACTCTCTATCATTACATTCTTTAATGTACCACATACATCTTCGACCCCATTGCTTATACTCTCACTAGCCCATCTATGCTCCAAGAGTTGTTTATATCTTACCCTAACTGCCTCCTCTTTTAGTTTATAAACCTTCATCTCTCTCTTACTTGCTGCTTCTATTTTCCTTGTATCCCATCTATCTTTTACTCTGATCTGATATATCTGTGGCCCCTCTGTAAACATGTACATCTTGAAGTCTACTCAACAGTCTTTTATCTACCAATACGTAGTCCAACAAACTATTGTCATTACGCCCTACATCATATCTTGTATACTTATTTATCCTCTTTTTCATAAAATATGTATTACCTATAACTAAACCCTTTCTAAACAAAGTTCAATCAAAGGGCCCCATTATCATTACACCTAGCACCCCAAACTTACCTACCACATCCTCTCTAAATGTTTCTCCTACTTTAGCATTTAGGTCCCCTACCACAATTACTCTCTCACTTGGTTCAAAAGTTCCTAGTCATTCGCTTAACATCTCCTTAAATCTCTCTCTCTCTTCTACACTCCTCTCTTCTCCAGGTGTATACACGCTTATTATGACCCACTTTTCGCATCCGACCCTTATTTTAATCCACATAACCATTGAATTTATACGTTTCTATTCCCTCTTCTCCTTCCATGACTGATCTTTCAACATTATTACTACCCCTTCCTTAGCTCTAGCTCTCTGATACTAATGACTTAATCCCATTTATTTCTCCCCACTGAAACTCGCCTACCCCCTTCAGCTTTGTTTTGCTTAGGGCCAGGATATCCAACTTCTTCTCGTTCATAACATCAGCAATCATCTCTTTCTTATCCGCACAACATCCACGCACATTCAAGCATCCTAGTTTTATAAAGCTTTTCTTCTCTTTTCTAGTAATGTATACAGGAAAGGGGTTACTAGTCCATTGCTCCCGGCATTTTAGTAGCCTCATACGACACCCATGACTTATGGATGAAAGATTTTTTCCACTTCCCCATAGAGAATAGAGGAAATAAAGAAGAACAAGAGCTTTTAAGAAAAAAAAAGAAAAACCTAGATGTGTGTATGTATATATATGCGTGTGTATGCCTGTGTAGTGTGGTCTAAGTGTAAGTAGAAGTAGTAAGATATACCTGTTATCCAGCGTGTTTATGAGACAGGAAAAAGACACTAGCTATTCTAAAGGAAGTATAATGGAAGGATGTGTAATAAATCTGTTGCTGTCAAATGTCAAAGAGGGAGCCTGTTTCGAAGGTCGGGCCGTCAGCGAGAAGGGAAGATAAAGTAAGCGTGTTAGAGCGGTGATGACATCGAAAGTAAATTCTGCGTGCCCACTGGTGAATAGGACGGTCAAATAGATTGGGGAAAAATGTAACATTGTAACCTGACAATTCTCACAGAGTGGAACTGGCCGTCTCTCCAGGAGATACCCCATGAATGAGACGTGTGTGCCCAATGCGAAGACGGGAAAGCATTGTCTCCCAACCCTGACCTCCATTATAATAAGATCCTAACATAGTTTGATAGAATGTAATTTGTTATGAATCTACTCAGATCCACTAGAGGTTACAGCAAAATAGTTTGAGAATGGAATACCTCTATGTGAAACGGGAATGTCATGTTCCGTTGACCATTCCATAGAGTCCACCTATTTGTTGACCTGAACATCAACACGACCAGAGACCCAGCAGAAAATATCTTTGCTTTTGCAAGAATTGCTGCTCAATCAAACTTATATACGACGAACTAGGGAATGAAGAGTATTAATTTTTTTGATAACTTGCAAAGCACTAAAGGTAGGCCTGGATGCATTACGTATAATCGCTGTGAGAATTGCATACAGCTAAGCTGTGAAAATGCTAACCTAGTCTAATAAATGACCTAGCACAACACTGTCCTGAACAATTCTACAAACCCGACACAGTCAAAGTATTTATAACTATCAGTGTAAACTGCAGTGGCGTGAGACTTAGACAGGAAGTGGTGGAGAAAAAGGGAACAAGAAGGAACTTAAGTTCTTTGAACTTCCGCGCTCGGCAGTGGGGAAGAACAGACTCGAACTGTCGGATCCTCCCAAGTGAAAACAGAAAAGTTAGATGAACATGTAAAGGGAGTAACTGAAGAGAATCCAAGAGAGAATGAAGACGAAGAGAAAGGAGGGAGTAAACTGGGGCGGTGAACAAGTAATGGACCTCTACTAACGTCCGTTGCCATCCTATATATAGGATTGTGAAGGTCATGAGAGCGAACAAAATGACAGAGGCAATGGTCATCATGCCGATCGTTCAAAGATGTAACATTCACCTCTACATATAGGTTCTAAACACGGAAGGAACGAAAAGCAAATTTAAAGAGCGTTGTGGGACAGGTTACAGAATATATCTGCTCGCCATAGCCTAGTATCGATAAAATTAGGGCTGAATGAAGTCGAAGGTGAGGTCGACGATTCGCCTCCCACGAAAGATGAGCGAGGGTTTTAAATAGGTTCAGCCGGCTATAACAAGCTGATTTCAGGGAAGTAATGTGAGGTTTCCAGGACAACTGGCGAACAAACAGAAGACCGAGAAATCTGACTGTATCACGTTCAGAGATACGGGAACCATGTAGGTATAGCGGAGTATTAGAGGCAACAGAACGTCTAGAAGGAATAATCTGGTGCGTTTAGTACCAGAAAATTTAAACTCACGAGTACTGGCTCATTGGAAAACACGGTCGATATCAGTCTGGTGAGAGGCTGCTACTAGGTGGCAGTTAGCGCCTGCACAAGTCATAGCAAAGTCAATACCATTAAGTGATGACCAAATATTAGATGGTAGAAAAGAGGCCAGATCATTAATAGCTAGTAGAAAAAGAGTGGTGAAAGCAAAACGTTAAATACAGACAAAGACAAAGTGTACACAAGGTAGCTTTCCTCTCTTATGTATAAGTCAATTATAAGACACTTAGGAAAAAAACTCAGAGGAATGAAGGGAAAAAATCAGAGGAATTAAGGCACCAACGGCCGATCTCATGATGTTCACACTATGCTCACACGTAGAATGTACTAACAGTGCAATTTATTAGGTAAAGATAGTTAAGAGAGTGATGACCCACAAACATAGTATGCTTCTACAAAGAAAAAGAAAAGGGGTGAGTGTGCCGAAAAGTCTAGGAAAGAAGATTTTGTCTAACATAGTTAAGAGAGTGATATCCCACAGAGTGACGAAGGTGATGTCCCACAAATATACTGAAGAGACTACATCACGCTAAAACCTTTAACTAACTTTTGATTCATTCTTCTCTGACATGATAGTAACTATCCTTCCTGGATAGTTACTATCTGCAGGCCTAAAACATTGCTTTTCCCATTTTGTCTCCATTATTTTTCACTACCTTCATTGGACCCGTCCGTCATTGTTTTTAATAGATTGTTATCACCTGTCTGCTGCAGTATATGAACTGTGATATACAAGAAATCACAGAGAGTCAGTGTGACTTGTTTACATAACAAAATTCTATGTTCGGTCAAAATGCAACGTCTCTTACATTATGCGAAGCAGCTGTATGTTCTGTATGTTACTGTACTTTTCCTGTATCTTACTCAACAGTTCATATGTATTTCTGTACTGTTTCATGTGTTACTATTCAGCATTTACATGTCACTGTACTGTTGATGAATATTAATGAACTGTTTTTTTTTTTGTTGTTGCTATGCTTTTTTATATGTTATTGTGTATTTTTTGCATCTTACTGTACCGTAGTGTGTGCTAATCTGCCTTTCTTATACATTTATACGCTGTTCTTTTATGTTCCTCAATGTTTATATATGATAAAAGTTCCAGGAACTATAAACTTTCCTGCTACATCTTTCACATCAGTGTCTTCCCGGATCCCTTTGTCTCACTCACATCTTCGCTTATTTATTTATTTCTGTCATATATCGTTGCCCTGAAAGTGTTTCCGTGTCATATTTTGTTGCCATAGTCGGGCTTCGCTCTCATAGTTCAACGCCCTGGACGTGTTTCTCTGTTTTATTTCATCTCAGTAGATGGGATTCCCCTGTCAAATTTCGTCGCCCTGGACATGTTTCCTTCTCATATTCCATTGCCCTGGGCATATTTCCTTCTCATATTCCATTGCCTTGGATCTGTTTCCCTGTTATATTCCGCCACCCTGAACGGATTTCCTCGTTATATTCCATCTCCCTGGATGGGTGTCCCTGACGTATTCAATCGCCTTGAACGGGTTTCTCTGTAATATTTCGTCACCCTGAACGGGTTTCCATGTCATATTTGAGCTCCCCAGACGGATTTCCCTTTCATATTTTATCGCCCTGAATGGGTTTCCTTGTCATATTTCGTCGCGCTGGACGGGTTTTCCTGTCATATTTCGTTGTCCTCGATGGATTTCCCCATCATATTCCATCGATTTGGACGGGTTTTCTTTTCATATTCAGTTACCCTTAATGTGTTTCCCCGTTATATTTCGTTTCCCTGGACGGGTTTACCTTCATAATTTCATCGCCCTGGACGGATTTACTTGTCATATTTCGGCCCTCTGGATGGGTTTCCTTTTCATATTTCGTTGCCCAGGACGGGTTTCTCTGTCACATTTTGTCGCCCTGGACGACTTTCCCTGTCATATTTCATCGCCCTGGACGGATTTTACTGTAATATTTCGGCCCCTTGGATGGGTTTCCATGTCATATTTCGTTGCTATGTTATATTTCGTCGCTCTTGGCGGGTTCCCTTGTCATATTTCGTCTCTCTGGATTGGTTTCTCTGTCATTTTTCGTCGCACTGGACGAGTTTCCTTGTCATATTTAGTCAAGTTCAACACGTTTCCCTGTCATATTCTGTTTTCCTGGATGGGTTTCAGTGTCATATTCAAACGGTCTGGACGAGATTTTCTGTTACAGTCCGTCGCCTTGTCATATTTCGTCGCCCTTGAAGGATTTCTCTGTCATATATCAGTTGCTCTGGACGGCTTTCCCTGGGGTAAATTATACTTTTCAGAGGAACCTCATAATCAATCTTATTATCTATTATAATGGGATCATATAATTTATTAACGAAATCTGATGATATATTGCTCGGAAATAAATCAACACTGGAATCACTGCAAACGTATACAATACTTTCTGCTATTCCTATCACCATCGTTCTTATAGTTCCTATTAAGTAAACACATATAAACATGAAGCTTTTAAACTTATCTAATATGCTACCCACGGTGATTCCTCTCGTGTTACGCCACCTCCTCCTTTATGCATTTACTGAGTTAGCACCTTGGGGGTTCCTGACAAAATCGAAGCGCATACCTGACACATTTAATAAATGTTTAATATCTGATAAGTAATCAGAGTCGATTCTTCTTTCAGAATTCGCATTATTTTCGGATAATACATTTAACATTTCACTAATATTACGACTAAGTGATCAAAGGATTCTTTTTCAGTAATTCCAACAGTGATTTCACTTATTCTACTTTTCGCTCCCCTACTCTTATTTGCATTAAACTTGACATATCTGGATTTTTCTGGGGTTTCACTGAAGCAGTTGCAGGTAGGTTATGTATATACTTCTTGTTCGGTTTAATCTTTCGCTTAACCTTGTGCTTCGTGGCTGCACCTACTTCTAGGTTTGCTTCATCTCCCGATTTTATCATCTCCAGGAGTTTCCTATTCATAATTGAGATAGGTATGAGACAGAATTCCTTCATGATTTATCAAACAGCCTTGAAATAATATTTACTGTTAGAGGTAGTATAATATTTAGCTGATTACTACCCCTGACACTCAACAAATATTTCTTTTGACGTACAAAACCAACTTTGTTACAAGCTAATGCTCAAATCTAAATATATTTTATTCATCAAATTCTTAAAATTCTCACTAATACTACTAATATACATTTTCTTAAACTGTTGCGATAAACTTTTCCGTTGCTTGCGAGGGAGGATAGAAAGTAAAGTAATTGATTCCTTAAATTTTTCTAATGTAGTTTCTTTCATAAGATACCAAATAATGCATAATTCCCCACAGTTTTTTTTCCGTTTCAACACTCCATCGATGATATATTCACAAGATGGTGAGACTGGTATCAGTTCTATGTGATAAAAAGCTCCTGTAATCTTTTCACCATTCAAATCATTCAAATAATATGTTGTTATAGCTTGAGAATTCTTAATTCCATATATTTTCAATATTTCTTTTGTATTTTGTGTTTGAAACCCTCTGTTAAACCTGGATGAACTCCTGCTCAGAGTCACTCTTGTTGTGTCTACAACAGCCAGTTTCATACTGAAACATTTCTCCCCAGACCTTCTATGTTTATAGTTTATGTGAAATTGATTCCTTATATCATCGAATGACGTAATACCATTCACTTGCAATGGAGTTTTACCACCAATCCCCGAGTGTGGAGTTAAATATTACGTAGCCATCAATACCTTTATCACTTTAGAATAATTTAATGTGTTGGCACTTGTCATATATTGTATAATTTAACGTTTTAATGTTTGCAAGAACCTCTCTACAATGGAGGTTTTTGTTTTATTCTAAAATACGTGATATACGTTTACTCTTGAGATAATCCTGAACATGTGTATTCAGAAACTCTTCATCTTTGTCAGTGAACAGTCTCGATATAACTTTAACCGGATGATCCCACTGACTGGACGTCTTTATAAACCTTTACAATTAATCTTGCTCGCTCCATTTATAAACAGTTTCTTAGGAATCGTCGCGTAATACATTGGTTGGCAAATGGAGAGTTTCTGGGATAAGTAATGCAAGATCTATAAATAAATACCCGAATGGTGATCGTTTTATGGCAGATTTGTAAATATTGACGAATTCTTTATTTTTTAAGATTTCGTTCGGATTTTTAACCCCGGAGGGTTAGCCACCCAGGATAACCCAAGAAAGTCAGTGCGTCATCGAGGACTGTCTAACTTATTTCTGACATCCAAGAATATCCAAAATGCGTTGCATTCAAGGCTACGGTACGACTATAGCGTCCTCCGTGAAACATATTGTAGGTAATCAGAATTATACGTATATTTTGGTGCCTACCTTTAATAAAACAATCGAGAATAATTTCACTGTTACAAGCTTTTAAAAATATGTCTTCCACATAACTGTATTTTCGTCGGGTGAGGTGATAAAATTAACGGGATTGCTAATATATTTACTTAATGATAATTTATGAGATATCTCTGAAATTTGTTCTAAGAGATGAGTTGCAACACAGAATATTAAAATATTATAAAATTTCTCATGATGCAATTTTACTAATTTTGATATGAAATAAGACTTGAAACTATTCATATAACCAGAGATAATAATTCTAGCTGGAAACCTAAATATATCAACATCATTGATGTGTATATTTTGAAGTTAAATTTGAAACTAAACAATTTATTGTTAGTATTTTGATTAAATATATGAGGAAAATTTTTATACTGAGGCTCATGTTGTGTCCACCAGGACTTAACAACACTGTTAATGTTGTGTCCAACAGGACTTAACAACACTGTTAATGTGTCCACCAGGACTTAACAACATTGTTACTGTGTCCACCAGGACTTAACAACACTGTTAATGTTGTGTCCACCAGGACTTAACATTGTTAATGTTGTGTCCACCAGGACTTAACATTGTTAACGTTGTGTCTACCAGGAATTAACAACATTGTTAATGAGTTTCAATATATATCAGCAGAAAGACGTTAAAGGTTTCCCTTAGGGAAACTGACAGAGGCTGACGAGTGTGTGTGTGTGTGTGTGTGTGTGTGTGTGTGTGTGTGTGTGTGTGTGTGTGTGTGTGTGTATGTGTGTGTGTTTGTGTGTGCGTGTGTGTGTGTACTCACCTATTTGTACTCACCTATTTGTACTCACCTATTTGTGGTTGCAGGGGTCGAGTCATAGCTCCTGGCCCCGCCTCTTCACTGATTGCTACTAGGTCCTCTCTCTCCCTGCTCCATGAGCTTTATCATACCTCGCCTTAAAACTATGTATGGTTCCCGCCTCCACTACTTCACTTTCTAGACTATTCCACGACTTGACTACTCTATGACTGAAGAAATACTTCCTAACATCCCTTTGATTCATCTGAGTCTTCAACTTCCAATTGTGACCTCTTGTGTATGTGTCCCATCTCTGGAACATCCTGTCTTTGTCCACCGTGTCTATTCTGCGCAGTATTTTATATGTCGTTATCATGTCTCCCCTGACCCTCCTGGCCTCCAGTGTCGTCAGGCCGATTTCCCTCAACCTTTCTTCGTACGACAATCCCCGTAGCTCTGGGACTAGTCTTGTTGCAAACCTTTGCACTTTCTCTAATTTCTTGACGTGCTTGACTAGGTGTGGATTCCAAACTGGTGCTGCATACTCCAGTATGGGCCTGACGTAAATGGTATACAGTGTCTTGAACGACTCCTTATTGAGGTATCGGAACGCTATCCGTAGGTTTGCCAGGCGCCCGTATGCTGCAGCAGTTATCTGATTTATGTGCGCCTCAGGAGATATGCTCGGTGTTATACTCACCCCCAGATCTTTTTCCTTGAGTGAGGTTTGCAGTCTTTGGCCATCTAAACTATATTGTGTCTGCGGTCTTCTTTGCCCTTCCCCAATCTTCATGACTTTGCATTTGGCAGGGTTAAACTCAAGGAGCCAGTTTCTGGACCAGGCTTGTAGCCTGTCCAGGTCTCTTTGTAGTCCTGCCTGATCCTCATCCGATTTGATTCTTCTCATTAACTTCACATCATCTGCAAACAAGGACACTTCTGAGTCTATCCCTTCCGTTATGTCGTTCACATATACCAAGAACAGCACAGGTCCTAGGACTGACCCCTGTGGAACCCCGCTTGTCACAAGCGCCCACTCTGACACCTCGTCACGTACCATGACTCGTTGTTGCCTCCCTGTCAGGTATTCTCTGATCCATTGCAGTGCCTTTCCTGTTATGTGTGCCTGATCTTCTAGCTTTTTCAGTAACCTCTTGTGAGGAACTGTGTCGAAGGCCTTTTTGCAGTCCAAAAAAATGCAGTCGATCCACCCCTCTCTCTCTTGTCTTACTTCTGTCACCTTGTCATAAAACTCTAGTAGGTTTGTGACACAGGATTTTCCTTCCCTGAAACCATGCTGGTTGTCAATTATACACTTGTTTCTTTCCAGGTGCTCCACCACTCTCCTCCTGATGATCTTCTCCATGACCTTGCATACTATACACGTTAGTGATACAGGTCTGTAGTTTAGTGCCTCATGTCTGTCTCCCTTTTTAAAAATTGGGACTACATTTGCCATCTTCCATACCTCAGGGAGTTGCCCAGTTTCAAATGATGTGTTGAAGATCTTTGTTAATGGCACACACAATATCTCTGCTCCCTCTTTAAGGACCCACGGAGAGATGTTGTCTGGTCCCACCGCCTTTGAGGTGTCAAGTTCGCATAGCAGCTTCTTCACTTCCTCCTTGGTTATATGTACCTCATCCAGCACTTGCTGGTGTACCCCCCTGTTCTGATTTCCTGGAGTCCTACTGGTTTCCACTGTAAATACTTCTTTAAATCTCGTGTTGAGCTCCTGACATACCTCTCGGTCGTTTCTTGTGAATTCCCCATCACCCTTCCTCAGTCTGATTACCTGGTCCTTGACTGTTGTTTTCCTCCTGATGTGGCTGTACAACAGCTTCGGGTCAGTCTTGACTTTCGATGCTATGTCATTTTCATATTGTCGCTGAGCCTCCCTTCTTATCTGTGCATATTCATTTCTGGCTCTTCGGCTAATCTCTTTATTTTCCTGAGTTCTCTGTCTTCTGTACCTTTTCCATTCTCTAGTACACCTAGTTTTTGCCTCCCTACACCTTTGGGTGAACCAAGGACTCGTTCTGTTCTTCCCATTATTTCTGTTTCCCTTGGGAACAAACCTCTCCTCTGCCTCCTTGCATTTTGTTGCCACATAGTCCATCATTTCTTGTACTGGTTTTCCTGTCAGTTCCCTCTCCCACTGAATGTTTTGAAGGAAGTTCCTCATGCCTGAGTAGTTCCCCCTTTTGTAGTTTGGTTTTTCCCACCCTATTCCTGCTACTCTCTCCACTTGGAGCTCAACTATGTAGTCGAAGCACAGAACCACATGATCACTAGCTCCCAGGGGCCTTTCATACAAGATATCCTCGATGTCTGAACTACTCAAGGTGAATACAAGGTCCAGTCTTGCTGGTTCATCTTCTCCTCTCTCTCTGGTAGTGTCTCTAACATGTTGATGCATGAGGTTTTCCAGTACTACATCCATCATCTTGGCTCTCCATGTTTCGGAACCCCCATGGGGCTCCAGGTTTTCCCAGTCAATCTCCTTGTGATTGAAATCACCCATAACTAGTAACTTTGCTCCCCCCACATGTGCTCTCCTGGCCACCTCGGCTAGTGTGTCGACCATGGCTCTGTTGCTCTCATCGTATTCTTCTCTTGGTCTCCTGCAGTTCTGTGGTGGGTTGTACATTACTGCAATTATCACCTTATGTCCCTCAGACT